>NW_028318904.1:900000-1120903 GCF_062004578.1 Staurois parvus | reverse complement strand
CCCTTTCCTTCTTTTTTCCTTCTTCTTCTCCCTTTCCTTCTTTTTCCTTCTTCTTCTCCCTTTCCTTCTTTTTCCTTCTTCTTCTCCCTTTCCTTCTTTTCCTTCTTCTTCTCCCTTTCCTTCTTTTTCCTTCTTCTTCTCCCTTTCCTTCTTTTTCCTTCTTCTTCTCCCTTTCCTTCTTTTTCCTTCTTCTTCTCCCTTTCCTTCTTTTTCCTTCTTCTTCTCCCTTTCCTTCTTTTTCCTTCTTCTTCTCCCTTTCCTTCTTTTTCCTTCTTCTTCTCCCTTTCCTTCTTTTTCCTTCTTCTTCTCCCTTTCCTTCTTTTTCCTTCTTCTTCTCCCTTTCCTTCTTTTTCCTTCTTCTTCTCCCTTTCCTTCTTTTTCCTTCTTCTTCTCCCTTTCCTTCTTTTTCCTTCTTCTTCTCCCTTTCCTTCTTTTTCCTTCTTCTTCTCCCTTTCCTTCTTTTTCCTTCTTCTTCTCCCTTTCCTTCTTTTTCCTTCTTCTTCTCCCTTTCCTTCTTTTTCCTTCTTCTTCTCCCTTTCCTTCTTTTTCCTTCTTCTTCTCCCTTTCCTTCTTTTTCCTTCTTCTTCTCCCTTTCCTTCTTTTTCCTTCTTCTTCTCCCTTTCCTTCTTTTTCCTTCTTCTTCTCCCTTTCCTTCTTTTTCCTTCTTCTTCTCCCTTTCCTTCTTTTTCCTTCTTCTTCTCCCTTTCCTTCTTTTTCCTTCTTCTTCTCCCTTTCCTTCTTTTTCCTTCTTCTTCCTCCCTTTCCTTCTTTTTCCCTTCTTCTTCTCCCTTTCCTTCTTTTTCCTTCTTCTTCTCCCTTTCCTTCTTTTTCCTTCTTCTTCTCCCTTTCCTTCTTTTTCCTTCTTCTTCTCCCTTTCCTTCTTTTTCCTTCTTCTTCTCCCTTTCCTTCTTCTCCCTCCCCCTAAGATCGACGGCACTCATCTGCATGTCATACTGAGTGACAGTATTATTTCTCTTCCCCAGCAGCCTCCAAGGGCATTTAAATTAAAGGTACAGTGTTCTGCACTAATATTAAGGCTCTCTGAAGCCTAGAAACACCCTTTTTTAAGTTAAATTCACATCGAATCAAATTTCTTCCGCAAATTCGGCGAATTAGCCGAATGGAATTTTTGAATAATTCGCTCATCTCTAGTGGTAACGTCAGCTTAACGAACAACCGATTTTTCGTTTATCGTTCGAAAAATCATCCAATTTTCAACCTGTCTATGGCCTGCATAAAGAACTGTTTGAAGTCTGTGACCCCGCCCCATCTGTGACCTCCCTCCATGAGCTGATCTAAATATATAACACAACACAACTCTTCTCCGCCCCAATTAGGAACTGATAAGGATCACATGAATTGGGGGGATGTTTCTCCAACACAGACCAGAGTGAAGAGCAACAAGAGGTGAGAATCAACCAACACAAACAGACCAAAATATATACACTATTTGTTCTGAGGTTTGTAGAAGTCTATGCGTTGCTGAAGTTCCAGTTTGGAGTGGAGATGAGAGCAGCAATTTCCCCAGAGATGGCAGAAGTCTATGCGTTGCTGAAGTTCCAGTTTGGAGTGGAGATGAGAGCAGCAATTTCCCCAGAGATGGCAGAAGTCTATGCGTTGCTGAAGTTCCAGTTTGGAGTGGAGATGAGAGCAGCAATTTCCCCAGAGATGGCAGAAGTCTATGCGTTGCTGAAGTTCCAGTTTAGACTTCCACTGATTATGGTCGCTTCCAACAATTGTTTGGTTTAGGGCCCCACCAACACTCAAGGCACAATTTTTCGGCACTCGTTTCACAGGTTCATGTCATTTAAATTTTTTTTTTTAACTATTTTTCTGTAATTGTTACCAATTTTTAACTGCAGGGCCCCTGCCTGCGCCCAGCAAGAGTAAGTGTGAAGGGCCCAGTGTTCAGGCACCACCAACACCCAAGGCCCATTTTTATTTATTTTGTACCTCTTACTCATTCAAAAGGGGGGGCAGCATCAGGGTGCCCCCTTTTATATAACGGGGTACCCTTATGGTAATGACCCCCCTGCCTGCAAACCCTCATCAGGCCAGGATTGTGGGGATGAGGCCCTTGTCCCCATGCCGAGAGCACATGGCCTGGTAACGCCCAGGGAGGGGAGGGCCGCTCGTTCATCCCCCCCGTCTGTCCTGCCAGGCCTGCGCTCGGATAAATGTTCTGGTAGGAGGTTAGGAGGGACTCCACACTTTTTTCACTTATTTTGTTGGGGGGTGGGGTTCCCCTTAGAAGGCCTAAAGGACCTGGTATGGCTTTTAGGGGGAACCCCACACACTTTAAAAAAACATTTCACTATGGGGTCCTTCCTAACCTTCCCACCGGACCTAAAGGGTCTGGTAAGGATTAGGGGGACCCCACACACTTTTTTTAATATAAATGTCAGTCGTGCTGCAGCAGGCTCTATACATTGTACAGATGTGCAACTTTGCAGGGAGTTTATGAAGACCCCCCAGGCATGATAATTACATTTTTAATTAGTTTTTTTTACTTTAAGCAATAAAAAAAATGACTGCCCCTTTAAAAACGTTACTTTTTGTATTTTGTTCACTGGTTCCTGTCCCTCAGGGCCGTCCTTGAGTCCCCATACCACTTCTGTGGCCAATAACTGGCATAAAAGCCTTCAGAATGGTCACTTTTCAATGTACAACTTCCAGTCCCATAGACTTGCATTGTGATCAAAGTTTGCAGTTGAACTTTCGTCAAGTTCGAATGTTTGACCGCCAACCGAACAGGGGGTTAGCCTCCCCTCTGATGATGTGCTATGCATGAAAGGCCTAAGGAGGAGCTGACAGAGCGTGACGTCACTGCCATCGGAGCCACGAGGAAGCCCAGCGGCCATCTTTAATAGGGTCAGTGCTGCATACTCTGCATATTACACTGGAGATTCTGTACTAATGCAACCCTGTCACTGATTTTACTAATAACACTGTTCAACAAATTTTTATTTTTTGCCAGTTTTGGAAACAAAAGGATCCATTTCTTAATGAATTTCACATTCTGAGTTCAAATATAACAATGAAATTTGTCAATTGGCTCTAGTTTTTCTGTAAACGGAAAGTTTTCTACTATAGGCGTAATGACTACATAATGCACAATAATTATATAGATAGATGTCTTTCCACAAATATACAGCAAGTGATATGACTACATAACAAAGCCTAAATGGCATAATATATTGCATAGGATTACCAAGAAAAATTATAGCCATAAGCGAAGTTGAATCATTTTAATACTTAGGATTCTCACTAGTTTTGTCTTCAGTTTGTGTCGGTTTTGCTTCTCTTGGCTTTTCTCTTGTATTCGAGGAAAGGGCTATCTCTTACAACTGCACGTGACTACACGCTTCAGGTTCTTCCTCACTTGACTCAACCACGAAGGATTCTGGTGCTTTAGGAATTGGTAGCCCCTCTCCATGAGGAACTGGACGTATTGCCGATGGAATATTTGGATAGTGCACAGATAACTTTTTCTTCTTATTTAGCCCTTTTACAATTAGAGGCACCATACAAAAGTAACAATTACTAACATGATCTGTTGGCTCTCTCCAAATCATTGGCACAGCGAAAGGCATAGATGCCTTTTTTCCATTCAACCATTGCTCCAGTGCCGTCCCACAAGAATTGCAGCATATATGTGGTGCCCAGCTCTTGTCCTGGTCTCCTATCTTGCAGCCAAAATACAAGTTGTAGGCTTTCTTAATCATTCCTGTTATCCTCCTTTTTTGTGAGATAAAAGTTATTTCACCGCAGATATAGCAGAAATTATCTGCTTTATTCACACAAGTTCGAGGCATTACTGAGTAGCCTATATAAGCATAAAACGAAATGTAAAGACGAACTACAATCAGCTACAGATACTGCAGCTTTTATGCAGTGAAGTGATGCAATTAAAGGCTAATATTGCATCATCTCAGTATACATGACATTTTCTATTGGTCACCAGTATCAATTGCGCAATATGCAGCTGAAGTTGCATCATAATTTTGAATGGCTTACGTCATTAGATGGGTGAATATATCATGGAAACTAGAGCCAATCAACATTTTTTAGGGTCATTTTCGTTTTCAGCACCCCAAAATTATGTAAGATTAGCTAATTTTATGCCCAAAACCTTTTACCTGTTGAACAGTGTAACATTTATTGGAATGAAAGTTCTTTAAATACTACACTATGGGTACCGGTTTCTTGGCTCCCACTTGGAGCTATTAAACTTGCAGGCTACCCCCCATTGATTTTCAACTACCAGAGGAAGGGAGCTCTGTACCCAGGCTGAGCACCCAACCATCCCTAAGGGGACCTCTGGACCCAGCAGATCTCAACAATATCCCAAGACTTGATGACCATTCCATAGATGGAAGCTCACCTATATATCCCACCTATCTAGAGAGATCCTGGTGGTTATAAATTATGTGCGCATTACCCATGCGCTTTCGGTGAGTGCGCACTTTTACTATTGGTTCCTGTCACAAGCCTATTCTAATCTGCTGCTGAATGGATCATCCATTTGATATGCTATGTGAACTGATTATTTATTATTGAACTCTTGTATATACTATTGGATATATTTATTTATTGGCGCTGCACCTATATTTACATTTTATTCATTTGGAGGTTTACTGTGGTTACCTTTTTGGTGTTTCAGCTGCTGCTATAAGAGCGCTCACTATATATATCATATTTATTGAACAGGGAGGTGTTGGACCCGTCACTACTTATTACATGTCTGTGTCCTTCTGTACAAGAATTCTAAGTCCTCACGCACACGGGACGTTGTTACAGCGGCTGTTTTTGGCTTTTGATGTTTTTTTCTCCAGCCAGTAAACCCCCCAGCATGTTCTCCTCGGTGTCCATACACACAGAGACTGGAATCAGCGTTTTCTGGCTGGAAATAAAACCCGGAACTAGCGGGCTTCTAGAGGACTTTTGTAGCTGTAAACACTCTCTAATGCTGAAAAACGCAGCAAAACGCAGTAAACCGCATTTTTGTAGTTTTCTTACTAAAAAAAAAAAAATTATTTGGTAACAAAAAAATGTGAAAAAACACAAAACACCACTAAATGCTAATGCAAAAACCCTAAAAAAAACCTCCGGTATTTAACGTGACTTTACACAGCTAATGTTACCAGCGTTATCACCCAACCCCCCCCCCCCCCCCCCTGCATGAAGCCTTCTAGCTATGTGTCTCAGTCCCAGCCTCTCCCTGTGTAGGAATATACACCTCGCCCCCTGTAGGAGTGTACAGAATGGGTCACACTGGTTACGGAGTGTCAGACTTTCACTTTCATTTCTCTCTTCCGCTCTCAGCGATGGCGTCTTCTGATCTGAGGAAGGAGCTGGAATGTTCCGTCTGTCTGGACTTTTATACAGATCCTGTAACCCTGAGATGTGGACACAACTTCTGCCGGGACTGTATTGGCCGTGTGTTGGATACACAGGAGGGGCCTGGAGGTTATTCCTGTCCTGAATGTAAACAAAGCTTCAAGAAACGTCCTGTCCTTCAGAAGAATCGGAAGCTACGTAACATAGTGGAGAACTTCCAGTCTACCCATCCAGAGCAGGAGGAGTCCGGGGTCTTCTGTACTCACTGTATTCACACTCCTGTACCGGCTGTGAAATCCTGTCTGCATTGTGAAGCTTCTCTGTGTGACAACCACCTGAGAGTCCACAGCAAGTCACCAGAACACGTCCTATGTGACCCCACCACTTCCCTGAAGGACAGGAAATGCTCCATCCATAAGAAGATCCTGGAGTATTACTGCACCGAGGACTCCACCTGTATCTGTGTGTCCTGCAGTTTGGCTGGAGAACATCGGGGACACCAGGTGGAGACTCTAGAGGAGGCCTCTGAGATGATGAAGAAGAAGAAACTGAGGAATGTTCTGCAGAAACTGATGACAGAGAGAAAGGAGATGGAGAAAAGAGTCCAGAGTCTGCAGGAACGCAGGAGGAAAGTACAAGGAAAAGCAGATGATGAAACCAAGAGAGTCACTGCCCTGTTCAGAGACCTCAGGAGACGTCTGGAAGACCTGGAGAAGAGAGTCCTGAGGGACATCTCCGAGTGGGCAGAGCGGGTCTCCCGTCCCATGTTGGATTATATTCGGGATCTGGAAATAAAGGAGGAGGAGCTGTCCAGGAAGATGAGGGACATTGAGGAGCTGTGTAACATGACGGATCCCCTGACTGTCCTACAGGAATCATACACAGGTGACTTGTGTGATACTGAGGATGGAGATGATGAGGACAGAGAGAGACATGAGAACCTCCTCCATGATGGAGGGGATGGGGATGTGGGGGGGATCTCACACACATTACACACGGGTTTATCTGATATCATGTCTGGGGTCAATGTACAGAAATGTACAGGCACACATGTCTCTCCACATTCTACTACAAAGGGCAAAGGTCCCATCAATGGTCCACCATCCAGGCCAGACCCCCAACCCTCCCCCACTGGAGGACCAAATATTGGGGCTGTACAGCAAACATGGGGGGTGTTGGGGGTTACAGACATATTACTGGATGTGAGGACAGCTGGTAATCATCTACATATATCAGATGACGGGAAAACTGCATCCTCATCATCAGATCAGAATCGGCCAGAAACACCAGCGAGGTTCCTCTATCCTCAGGTGATGAGCAGTCAGAGCTTCTCCTACGGGAGACATTACTGGGACATGGATGTTGGGGGGTCAGAGTACTGGAGAGTCGGGATGTGTTACCCCAATATAGACAGGAGAGGAGATCAGTCATGGATTGGATGTAATAATAAGTCCTGGGGGTTGGAGGGGTGGTTGGGGGGTAATCAGTACTCAGTGATATATGACAGTAATAGGACCCCATTACCTGGCGGTGTCTCCAGTACCAGAGTCAGGATAGATCTGGATTATGAGGCCGGGCAGATCTCCTTCTATGATCTGTGTGACCCGATCCGACACCTCCACACCTTCACCACCACCTTCACTCAGCCCCTCCATGCTGGGGTATGTGTATGGGGAGGTTGTATAAAGATACTGTATGTGGGAGGAGCCAGAAGTGAAAGATCCACCCAGAGACATCACAAGGGGGTGATCTGATTGGTGATTGGTGCAATGCTCAGCCAATAGGGGGAAGGGCAGGAAACAGGAATGATTTGTGGAGAAAGCTGCAGGTTCAGGGGTCGTCATCTTCACTTCACTCCCTAGTGTGTCACTGACCAGGAATAAGCATGCAGGAGCTCCGTGTGTTCCGCCTTCACTGGCTGCATGCTTGTTCTGGAGATGATAGCCCTGGAGCCGGAACCTTCCCAGTGTATCTATAGCCACAATGTGTGTTTTCAGTTTTGGATGGAGTGTGGAAGGATTAGAGCCCCTGTCAGTTTTTCCTGCTATCCAGGACTCTGTCAGAATGGTTTCCTTTCACTTCCTGTCCTGATGACAACAATTTCCCCGACAGGAAGTGAGGGGAAGTCTCTCTGTATTGGAGCCCTGCATAGCAGGACCGTCCTGGCTAGACATGTGACCACCAACACATTTCTTTTCCTTCACTTCCTTATGGAAATCATTTCATTTCCCTCCATTTTCCAGTTTTGGAATTTTGTTTCGTTTTGTTTCATTTCAAATTCAGAAAATTCAAATCTAATTCAAAAAGTAATGAATCAGCATTCAGATGTATTCTATTCCAAATTCCAATTTTGGTACACGGTTATTATAATTTTTGGGCAGAGTCTGATTTTTGTAAATATTTCTCATTCATGTATATAATTGGGCGTAGTCTGATTCCCATATAAAATTGGGAGGAGTCTGGTTCCCGTATATAATTATGGTGTGGTGCCTCCAGCCGTTGCAGCAGAATAACTGAATGAATAATAATAAATAATATGGACGCCTGGATACAATACACCACACAATGTCATCTTCCTGAATTCTTCTACCAATGGGATTTCTTACCGAATATACAAATCTCACCAATCTGATTCATAAATAAATCATTGATTTCTATACAGAACTCTTTGGATCTATTTGAATACAAAGGAATGTTCTGGTGACGAGTATTTCCTACACACAATGGAAGAATAATCCACAATGTCGCTCATACAATGTACACAGAGCAACGGAAAATAACAAAACCTCGATTTCTCAGCGATTTACAAAATACGATCTGTCAGCATTCAGTATACAGTGAAGGAAATGTGTATTTGCTCCCCCCTGATGGTGAATGTTCGCCCCTCACACAGAAATGATCGGTCTAACAATGGAATGTTCGCCCCTCACACAGAAATGATCGGTCTAACAATGGAATGTTCGGTGTAACACTGAGAGACAGAATACAACAACAAATTCAGCAGAAATGCGTCTAACAAATGATGACTGATCTGCATGTTCATGAGGGAAAGAAGGATTTGATCCCCTATCATTCAGCAGGATTTCTGGCTTCCAGGTGTCTTTCATACAGGTAACAAGCTGAGATTAGAAGCAGTCTCTTAAAGGGAGTGCTGCTAATCTCATTGTGTTACCTGTATAAAAGACACCTGTCCACAGGAGCAATCAAACCATCAGATTCCAAACTCTCCACCATGGCAAAGACCAAAGAGCTGTCCAAGGATGTCAGGGACAAGATGGTAGACCTACACAAGGCTGGACTGGGCTACCAAACTATGGCCAAGCAGCTTGGTGAGAAGGTGACAACATTTGGTGCAATCATTCACAAATGCAAGAAACACAAAACAAGTGTCAGTCTCCCTAGGTCTGGTGCACCATGCAAGATCTCTGTCCAGAGCATTGTGTGCATTTCAGACCTCCTCAGATGACCATCCAGAGCTCTGGGTGGTCATCTGAGGAGGCCTTTAATGCACACAGTGCTCTAGGTGGTCTGAGGAGCCCTGTAATGCACACAGTGCTTTGGACTGGTGGTCTGAGGAGGCCTGTAATGCACACAGTTCTCTGGGTGGTCTGAGGAGGTCCTGAATGCAAACAGTTCTCTGGTTGGTCTGAGGAGGCCTGTAATGCACACAGTGCTTTGGACTGGTGGTCTGAGGAGGCCTGTAATGCACACAGTTCTCTGGGTGGTCTGAGGAGGTCCTGAATGCAAACAGTTCTCTGGTTGGTCTGAGGAGGCCTGTAATGCACACAGTGCTTTGGACTGGTGGTCTGAGGACGCATGTAATGCTACACAGTGCTCTAGGTGGTCTGAGGAGCCCTGTAATGCACACAGTGCTTTGGACTGGTGGTCTGAGGAGGCCTGTAATGCTACACAGTGCTCTAGGTGGTCTGAGGAGGTCCTGAATGCAAACAGTTCTCTGGTTGGTCTGAGGAGGCCTGTAATGCACACAGTTCTCTGGGTGGTCTGAGGAGGTCCTGAATGCATACAGTTCTCTGGGTGGTCTGAGGAGATCCTGAATGCACACAGTGCTCTGGTTGGTCTGAGGAGGTCCTGAATGCACACAGTTCTCTGGGTGGTCTGAGGAGATCCTGAATGCACACAGTTCTCGGGGTGGTCTGAGGAGGTCCTGAATGCACACAGTTCTCTGGGTGGTCTGAGGAGGTCCTGAATGCACACAGTGCTCTGGTTGGTCTGAGGAGGTCCTGAATGCATACAGTTCTCTGGGTGGTCTGAGGAGGTCCTGAATGCACACAGTATTAGGCACACCACACCACTAAGCACACTACTGTCAACACCTTGCTTGCTGGGAGGGGAAGCACTCACGGGCTTTACAGGTGGAGCTCCAAGGACCCCGGAAGTCCCCATAGGTAAACGTCCCTCCCTCACATCTGCATTACCTTTTCATTCATTGGTGGACATTAAATTGATTTTCCTCATAGTTTTCCTCCATTGATGAATATGTCGGGTCATTTGCATTTTGTTTTCATCATTGGAAAAATGCCGCTGAGGAAAATTATGGGTGAAAATGTTTTTGTTGATGAAATTACCACTGCATGCTGGGATTATTTTCCTTGCACCTGATTGGATGCTTTTTACAAAGTGAAGCTTCACCGCATTCCCTAAGCTCTGGGGAAAATGAGGGAACTGCACTTGCAGAGTGCCCAGTCTATTTGTCTTTAGTAAGCCACTGACGTCATTCCGCACCCGCCTGCTGTACACATCTGTGGGCGGGGCCAGGTGATTGGCACCCAGAGAGGAGAGAATACACATGGAGACCAGAGATTGCAGTAACGTGTATTGGTAGAAACGTTCTGACAAGGTGGGAACAGAGACAATGTAACACGGCTGAACTGGCCCAGCAGCACTAACACATTGCAGAGGATTCCCAAAACAACTTATAATGCCGACAGCCTCTGACAGAGGAGGTGGATGGAAGGTGGTCTGACAACAAGGAACTTGGATGTGGAAGGGCTCCTGGCTGGTGATACAGGTGAGTGGTCTCTAGTCTGTCCCTCCCCCACTGGAACCTTTCCCTGTGCTAGACACACTGTCCCTGACCAGCGAGTACCGGTCCCTGACCTAGTCACTTCTCTAATTGGGGAATTGTGAACATGGTGGCAGTCAGGCTCCAGTCCTGGTGGTCCTGGGTGTGTTCCCTCAGCTCCTCCTACCTTGTAGAGGGTTAATCCAGAATGTGTGGAGGTGTGAAAGGTTTAGTATGTTATGTGGGAGCAAGGAAGAGCGACTCGGGGAGACCCGGGGATCTTCCACCAAGTGACCTTGTTCTGGCTGAGCAATGAGATGTCTTCTAGAAATCCAGAGTTCTGAGGGTCATATTGGCTTCTGTTAGTGAGGGGCGTGTCATTTTTTAATCAGCTGTTTTGCATAAATGATGAGAATGGTATAAATACAGAATGTCCTTGAAGTGGAAACAATCCGGCACTTTCCTGTCTGCTGTTCAGGTGCCGCGTATATCCCATGAATGAACTTGGATGGAATCTTCACCACACAAGACAGAGGTCCAGGTTCTTCTACATCACCCAGAAAACCCGGCATGAGTGAGGAGGAGAAAAGTCCATTGTGCCGACCCTCGGGGACTCCGGGCATTCATGTCCCTGCAATCAGGAGCAGAGCTCACCCGCCAACATCCTATCTGCTCGATATCTC
Organism: Staurois parvus; assembly: GCF_062004578.1. Classification (NCBI taxonomy): domain Eukaryota; kingdom Metazoa; phylum Chordata; class Amphibia; order Anura; family Ranidae; genus Staurois; species Staurois parvus. The sequence goes on along the minus strand of NW_028318904.1, from coordinate 1,109,857 downwards.
TGACCGACCCACACATGTCATGACCGAGAGAGTTTGTAACTCCTCCCCCTCCATCCAACACTGGAAACCACTGTGGCTGGAATGTCCGTCTATGGAGAGCCCAAAGCTTTTCTAACTCTCCAATCAAGTAGCCGAGTCTGCCTGTCAAGAGAACCAGAGAGCACACAGAGACAGATTGCACGGAACCCAACGTGATTTTATTGGGGAGGTTTTTGGGGCACAGACAACAGTTCCTTTAGTCCACAGATCCACACCAGACACAGCAACACAGTACGGTTCTCTGGAAGGCAATATGGAACAACAGGGGTATGGTAATCCACAGCGTTAGTCCACACAGGAGGCTCCAGGCAGGGAAGGGTTAAGTCCAGGCAGGTTCACAGAGAACAAGGGGTTAAGTCCAGGCAGGGGATAGATCAATCCAGACAGATTCCTGGATTCCAGTGACCTCTCTTACCCTGATGGCCAATGACTTCTCTTACCTTGATGGCCAGTGACCTCTCTTACCCTGATGGCCAGTGACCTCTCTTACCCTGATGATGTGCTCCCACCTTACCCTGATGGCCAGTGACTCCCTTTATCCTAATAGCCAGTGACCTCTCTTACCCTGATGGCCAGTGACCTCTCTTACCTTGATGGTCAGTTCCCACCTTACCCTGATGGCCAGTGATCCCCCTTTTCCTGATGGCCAGTGACCTCTCTTACCCTGATGGCCAGTGACCCCCCTTATCCTGATGGCAAGTGTCCCATTTACCCGATTGATAGTGTCCCCACACCCCTTACCTTGATGAACAGTGTCCCCTTACCCTGATAGCCAGTGCCCTCCCATTATCTTGATTGCATTCACCCCCCTTATCCAAATGGCCAGTATCCCTTTACCCTGATTGCAAGGGTACCCCTAACCCTGATGGCCAGTTTCCCCTTTACCCTGATGGCCAGTTTCCCCTTTACCCTGATGGCCAGTGTCCCACCCTTACACTGATGACCAGTGCTCCCCATACCCTGATTGCCAGTGTCCCCTTTTGACATATGGCAAGTTTCCCTCCCCTTTCCCTGATGGCCAGTATTCCCCACTGTTTACCCTAATTGCCAGTGTCTCCCCTTACCCTGATGGCAAGTGTCCCCCTTACTCTGATAGCAAATGCCCCCCTTACCCTGGAGGCCTGTGTCTCCTCCCCTTTCCCTGATGGCCATTGTTCCCTTTGCCCTGATAACCAGTATCCCTTCCCCCTTGCCCTGGTGGCCAGTGTCCCCCCTTACCCTGATGGCCAGTGTCCCCCCTTACCCTGATGGCCAGTGTCCCCCCTTACCCTGATGGCCAGTGTCCCCCCTTACCCTGATGGAAAGTATCCCCCTTACCCTGATGGCCAGCGTCCCTTCCCTTACTCTGATGCCCAGTATCCCTCCCCAAACTCTGATGACCAGTGTCCTCACTGACTATTATAGCCAGTGCCCCCCTTACCCTTCTGGCCAGCATCCCTCATTAGCCTGGTGGCCAATGATCTCCCCTACCCTTATGGCCAATTTCACCCCATACCCTGATGGCCAATGTCCCCCCTATACCCTGATGGCCAGTATCCCCCTTACACTAGTGACCAGTGTCCCCTTCCCATACCCTGATTGCCAGTATCCCCCCATTTACACTGATGACCAATCTCCCCCCATACCATGATGACCAGTGTCCCCCCATTACCCTGATGGCCAGTGTCCCACATTACCCTGATGGCCAGTGTCCCCCATACCCTGAAGGCCAGTGTTCCCCCATACCTTGATGGCCAGTGTTCCCCCTTACACTGATAGCAAATGTCCCCCTTACCCTGGAGGCCTGTGTCCCCTCCCTTTGCCCTGATGGCAAGTGTCCCTTCACCCTTACTCTGATGGTCAGTGTCAACTTTACCCTGATGGCCATTGTCCCCCCATACCCTGATTGCCAGTTTCACCTTTACCCTGATGGCCAGTAACCCCTCTTTCCCTAATAGCCACAGTCCCCCCTTACCCTGATGGCCAATGTCCCTGCTTACCCTGATGGCCAGTGTTTCCTCCATTCTCTTGATGGCCAGTGTTCATCTATTACCCCTATGGCCAGTGTCCCCCATAACCCTTATGGCCAGTGTCCTCTCTTACCCATATGGTCAGTGCCCCCCCTTACCCTGATGGCCAGTGTTTCCTCCATTCCCTTATGGCAATGCCGCCGTCTTACCCCTATGGCCAGTGTCCCCCTTACCCTGATGATCAGTGTTCACCCATACCCTGATGGCTAGTATCCCTTGTTACCCAGATACACAATGCCCCACCTTTCCCTAATAGCCAGTGCCCACTCTTTACCTGATGGCCAGTGTCCCTCCTTACCCTGATGGCCAGTGTCCCCCCTTACCCTGATTGCCAGTATCCCTTTTATCCTGATGGCCAGTGTCCCCCCTTACCCTGATTGCCAGTATCCCTCTTATCCTGATGGTCAGTGTTTCCTCCATTCCCTGATGGCCAATGCCCCCCTCTTACTCCTATGGCCAGTGCCCCTTACCCTGATGGGCAGTGTACACCCATACCCTGATGGCATGTGCCTACCCTTACCCTGATGGCCAGTGTCCCTCATTACCCTTATTACCAGTGTCTCCCTTTACCCTGATGGTCAGTGTCCCCCCTTTCCCTGATTGCCAGTTTCCAGCCTTTGCCTGATAGCCTGATGTCCAGTGTCCCCCCCTTACCCTGATGTCCAGTGTCCCCCCCTTACCCTGATGATCAGTGTTTTTTCTTTAGCCTGATTGCCAGTGTCCCCCCTTACCCTAATGATCAGTGTCCCCCCTTTCCCTGATGGAAAGTGTCCCACCTTACTCTTAAGGCCAGTGACTCCCCTTACCCCGATGGCCAGTGTCTCCCCTTACCACAATGTCATCCCCCCCCTTACCCTGATGATCAGTGCCCCCCCCCTTTCCCTGATGTCCAGTTTCCCCCACCTTACCCTTATGATCAGTGTCCCCCTTACCCTAATGTCCAGTGTCCCCCCCCTTACCCTAATGTCCAGTGTCCCCCCCTTACCCTGATGGACAGTGTCCCCCCCTTACCCTGATGGACAGTGTCCCCCCTTACCCTGATTGCCGGTATCCCTCTTATCCTGATGGCCAGTGTTTTCTCCATTCCCTAATGACCAGCGTCCCACTTTTACCCCTATGGCCAGTGTTCCCTCTTACACTTATGGCCAGTGTCCCCCACTTACCCTGATGATCAGTGCCCCCCCCCCTTTCCCTGATATCCAGTTTCCCACCTTACCCTGATGGCCAGTGTCCCCCCCCCTTTCCCTGATGTCCAGTTTCCCACCTTACCCTGATTGCCAGTGTACACCCCTTACCCTGATGAACAGTGCCCCCCCTTTCCCTGATATCCAGTTTCCCACCTTACCCTGATGGCCAGTGTCCCCCCTCCCCCCTTACCCTGATGATCAGTGCCCCTCCTTTCCATGATGGCAAGTGTCCCACCTTACCCTGATGGCCAGTGTACGCCCCTTACCCTGATGATCAGTGCCCCTCCTTTCCATGATGGCAAGTGTCCCACCTTACCCTGATGGCCAGTGTACGCCCCTTACCCTGATGATCAGTGCCCCTCCTTTCCATGATGGCAAGTGTCCCACCTTACCCTGATGGCCAGTGTCCCCCCTTACCCTGATGACATTAGAAGTCTATATGAACCCCTAATGTCTCTCCAAAGCCCCCTTCCCCCACAAAAAAAAATATAAAAAAAAACTATAACTGTACCTGTGTAAAAAAAATAGATAAAAAACATAGTAAGGGTAGAGTTAACACACATCTAAATCTCCATTGCCTCTGAAGCCTGATCTGTATTTGGATCTCACTTCAGAGGCTACTGACAGGCAGTGAGGAAGCGATGCTATGCCCCCTCACCACCTGTTTTATCCCCATTTTACCGACCAATGAACCGACACCTACAGTTGCAAGAAAAAGTATGTGAACCCCTTGGGATTACATGGAGTTTTGCATGAATTGGGCATAAAATGTGCTCTGAACGTCATCTAAGTCACAACAATAGAAGAACACAGTCTGCTGAACATAATACTACACAAACATTAGATGTTGCCATGGTTTAATTGCACATAACATGTAAACATTCACAGTGCAGGGAGGAAAAAGTATGTGATGCCCTAGCTTAATGACTTCTCCCAGAGCTAATTGAAGCCAGGAGTGAGCCAACCTTGACTCCAGTCAGTGTGATGATATTAGATGTGTTGCTGACAGCTGTCCTGCCCTTAAAAAACACACACCTGTTTTGGGTTTACTGGTTTCAAGAAGCACTGTCTGATGTGAACCATGCCTCGCAGAAAAGAGCTCTCAGAAGACCTACGATCAAGAATTGTTGACTTGCATGAAGCTGGAAAAGGGTTACAAAAGTATCTCCAAAAGCCTTGATGTTCATGTGTCCACAGTAAGACCGACTGTCTACAAATGGAGAAAGTTTAGCACTGTTGCTACTCTCCCTAGGCGTGGTCGTCCTGTAAAAATGACTGCAAGAGCACAGCGCAGAATGCTGCATGAGGTAAAGAAGAATCCCAGAGTGTCAGCTAAAGACATACAGAAATCTCTGGCACATGCTAACATTTTTGTTGACACATCTACAATAAGGAAAACATTAAACAAGAATGGAGTACATGGGAGGACACCACGGAGGAAGCCATTGCTGTCCAAAAAGAATATTGCAGCACGTTTGAAGTATGCAAAAGAGCACCTGGATGTTCCACAGCACTACTGGCAAAATATACTGTGGACAGATGAAACCAAGATTGAGTTGTTTGGGAAGAACACACAACACTATGTGTGGAGAAAAAAAGGCACAGCACACCAACATCAAAACCTCATCCCCACTGTGAAACATGGTGGAGGGAGCATCATGGTTTGGGGCTGCTTTGTTGCCTCAGGGCCTGGACGGATTGTTGTCATTGATGGGAAAATGAATTCCAGAGTTTATCAAGACATTTTGAAGGAAAACGTACGACCATCTGTCCGCCAACTGAAGCTCCACAGAGGATGGGTGATGCAACAGGACAATGACCCAAAGCATACAAGTAATTCAACAAAACAATGGCTGCAACAGCACAGAATACGCCTTCTGGAGTGGCCCAGTCAGAGTCCTGACCTCAACCCGATTGAAATACTGTGGCATGACCTTAAGAGAGCGATTCACACCAGACATCCCAAGAATATTGCTACACTGAAACAGTTTTGTGAAGAGGAGTGGTCCAAAATGACTCCAGATCGTTGTGCAGGTCTGATCTGCAACTACAGGAAACGTTTGGTTGAGGTTATTGCTGCCAAAGGAGAGTCAACCAGTTATTAAGTCCAAAGGTTCACATTCTTTTTCCTCCCTGCACTGTGAATGTTTACATGTTATGTGCAATTAAACCATGGCAACATCTAATGTTTGTGTAGTATTATGTTCAGCAGACTGTGTTCTTCTATTGTTGTGACTTAGATGACGTCCAGAGCACATTTTATGCCCAATTCATGCAAAACTCCACGTAATCCCAAGGGGTTCACATACTTTTTCTTGCAACTGTACACCCGCACAAATGTCTGAGCTGTTCTTGCAGATTCATATGAATGGGACTGTCTGCATAGGGAGGCACAGAACACCTGTCCATCCCCGTGCAGGTGAACCCAGCCCCCCCCATGGGCACATGCTTTTCTACCCCCCATGTGAATGAGGCCTTGGTAGGAATTTAGCAGGAATTCTGTAAGTTACGTTGTGTCTATGTGCGCCAATAAGGATTTTACTGCTTTTTGAAAATAGCGATTTGATAAACATTTCTGCAACTATTGCGGGGCCTAAAAAAATCAGCAGCCCCTTCTGTTTATTGTACTGGTCATGTGATTTCAGGAGACGTCTGGTTTGGGGGGGTCTTGTACAAACTCTGAAAGCTGGAAGCTGAAAAATGAAAACCTCCAGATTTTTAGATACATTTTTGTCCGTTCGATTTTCACCATTTCGCAAAAAGACGCCATTTATAATGTACAAATATTTGTTATTTATTAACTCAATACAGGTTACATTGTAATGTTTAGTAGAAACGTAGCGGGAATTTGTAAGATTTACTGTGTTTGTATTTGATAATAATGATTTTAGGGGTTTTTTGGCAAAAAATATTGTTTTGATAAATATTTGTGCAAATATCAAGGGGGCCTTAGAATCAGTAGCCCCTTCTCTTTATTCTACTGGTCATGTGCTTTCAGGAAAAGTCTGGTTGGGGGTCTTGTACAAACACTGAAAACTGAATGATTGATCAATGGAAAAATTGCCAAAATGGTTCGTCCAGCTGAGTGTAAAAGTGGAGCGCCAGGCCCGGCAGTGAGAGGGTTAAACTGCAGTGATACCTCCCAGTGTCGGGTTCCTGAGGAGGAAATCCTGTGATTTCTGAGAAATGAGAGCCTGTGATCAGCGAGTTTCATTTCCTCTACGTATCCCTTGTTATCCTGTGATTGGCTCCAGCTCAGCCACCTTCCTATGTTTCCTCTATAGAAATATCTAACCTGCAAATACAATGTAGATACTGAGCCATCCAATCCCTGCCTGTGTCTTGTGTGTTCTGGGATCCCTGCCTGTGCCTCGTGTGTTCTGGGATCCCTGCCTGTGCCTCGTGTGTTCCGGGATCCCTGCCTGTGCCTCGTGTGTTCCGGGATCCCTGCCTGTGCCTCGTGTGTTCCGGGATCCCTGCCTGTGCCTCGTGTGTTCCGGGATCCCAGCCTGTGCCTCGTGTGTTCCGGGATCCCTGCCTGTGCCTCGTGTGTTCCGGGATCCCTGCCTGTGCCTCGTGTGTTCCGGGATCCCTGCCTGTGCCTCGTGTGTTCCGGGATCCCGGCCTGTGCCTCGTGTGTTCCGGGATCCCGGCCTGTGCCTCGTGTGTTCCGGGATCCCTGCCTGTGCCTCGTGTGTTCCGGGATCCCTGCCTGTGCCTCGTGTGTTCCGGGATCCCTGCCTGTGCCTCGTGTGTTCCGGGATCCCGGCCTGTGCCTCGTGTGTTCCGGGATCCCTGCCTGTGCCTCGTGTGTTCCGGGATCCCTGCCTGTGCCTCGTGTGTTCCGGGATCCCTGCCTGTGCCTCGTGTGTTCCGGGATCCCTGCCTGTGCCTCGTGTGTTCCGGGATCCCTGCCTGTGCCTCGTGTGTTCCGGGATCCCTGCCTGTGCCTCGTGTGTTCCGGGATCCCTGCCTGTGCCTTGTGTGTTCTGGGATCCCGAACTCCTGGGGGGGTCTGATCCAGCAGAAGAGACACCAAAGTCTGTGGCAGATTTAACCCCTGGTGTATTACGGGAGGAACCCGACACCTCCACACACCGCTGTACACCGCCGCACACCGCTGTACCCCTCCGCACACCGCCATACACCTGCACACACCTCCATACCCCTCCACACACCGCCGTACCCCTGCACACACCTCCATACCCCTCCGCACACCGCCATACCCCTCCGCACACTGCCATACACCTGCACACACCTCCATACCCCTCCGCACACCGCCATACACCTGCACACACCTCCATACCCCTCCACACACCGCCGTACCCCTGCACACACCTCCATACCCCTCCGCACACCGCCATACCCCTCCGCACACTGCCATACACCTGCACACACCGCCATACCCCTCCGCACACTGCCATACCCCTCCGCACACCGCCGTACCCCTGCACACACCTCCATACCCCTCCGCACACCACCATACCCCTCCGCACATCGCCATACCCCTCCGCACACCGCCATACCCCTCCGCACACCGCCATACACCTCCGCACTCCGCCATACACTTCCGTGCACTGCCATACCCCTCCGCACATTTCTAGCAAACTTTACATTAACCGCCTCCTGCCCACCATATAAGGTAATGACGGGCGCAAGACGGTTCTCTCATTCTGGGAGGAGTCATATGACGTCCTCCCACTCTAACCACACATGCGCGGCTCCGGGAGTGTGCAGCGTGGCGATCGGTGGTGCGCTGTTTCCCTCGGACACAGCGGATCACCGATCAACAGAAAGAGCCGAAGATGTTGGTTCGGTCCTGTGATCAGCTGTATCCAATCACATCTGATCTCATGTAAATAGGGAAATGCCAGTTTTAGGCATTTCTCTCCTCACCAGCTGTTACGCTGACAGAGGAGAGAAGAGCTGGTAATCAGTGTGCCCTGATGATCAGTGTAGCCCCAGCAGTGCCACCTGTCAGTGTCCATCAATGCCAGCTGTCAGTGCTCATCAATGCCACCTGCCAGTGCCCATCAGTGCCTCATTAATGCCACATATCAGTGCCTACCAGTGCACATCAATGCCACATATCAGTGCCCATCTGAGCTGACTTTCAGTGTCACCTATCAATGCCAGTCAGTGCCATGTATCAATGCCAGTCAGTGCCACCTATCAGTGCTTCCAATAAATGCCACCTATCAGTGCGCATCAGTGCTGCGTATCAGTGCCCGTCAGTGCTCCCTATCAGTGCCCGCCAGTGCTGCCTATCAGTGCCGCCTAACAGTGCCAGTCAGTTCAACCTATCAGTGCTAGTCAGTGCAGCCTATCAGTGCCACCTATCGGTGCCATATACGTATAAGTGCTGCATTGCAGTGCCCATCAGTGATGCCTGTCAATGCCCATCAGTGCCACCTACCAGTGCCTCCTCATCAGTGCCACCTATCAGTGCCCATCACTGCAGCCTATCAGTGCCCATCACTGCAGCCTTATTAGCGCACATCAGTGAAGGCAAACAATCACTTATTTACAACATTTTATAACAAAAACTAAGAAACTTTTTTTTTCCAAATTTTCAGTTGTTTTTGGTTTGTTTAGCAAAAGATCAAAAACCCCGAGGTGATTAAATACCCCCAAAATAAATCTCTATCTATCTCAAAAAAATGATAAAAATTTCATATGGTTACAGTGTTGCATGACTGCGCAATTGTCATTCAAAGTGCGACAGGTTAAACAGGAATTTATGGTTCACACACATTGCAATACATGTTCAAGCTGGCCGACTACAACAAAGTAATCCCTCTCTGGCCAGTCCCTACTCTACCCACCTGAAGACCTCCTAATGTACATATACATTTTGGTATACCAGGATGATATCTGCAGCTACATGCATCATTTCGGTATTGGTTGTTTCTGCTGGTGGAAGGCTTGTTTGCAAAAGTCATCCTAGAAGTTAATTAGCTGCTGGATTGCTGTTACAGGCAGTAGGAGGGGTCCCTCCCAACACAACCCACCTGTGCTTCTATGGGTTCTGTGTTCCAACCGAGAACCCAGAACTGAAGCCAATGAACCCAGAAGCTTACCATAGAGTTTTTTGAGGACTGGAAGGTCCCTCATGAGCTCTATGATATATTAAGCTGGAAGCAATGAGCATTGTCATCACTTCCGGTTTCCCCGGATGTAAACAGCGCCATTTTTACCCACTTGCCACCCACAATGTACTGCAGGTGAGTGGTGGCTACAGGCAAAGCGATGTACCTGTACGTCACCTGATACTTTTGGATTTTGAGCACACATGCGCACACACACCCCACTGACCCTACCTGCCATTTGCTGCAGAAGCAAATCATCAGTGTTCCGAGTCAGTGATTTTTGCCCAGGACTCTGCTGATCTCCTGCAGTGAATGGAGGAGTAGTCCTGTGTCTGCATTTATATATAGAGGCCCAGGAACTAGCTGGTTCTTCTCTCTGAACTCTTCTCATGCCGGAGAGAGAAGGGAGAACACCACACTGTGGGGAAAAGCCGCACATTTTACACATACGCACATTAATTTGGCACATTTAACCCTTTGATCGCCCCTATTAACCCTTTCATCAGCCTTGTCACCCAGCCAGTGCCATTAGTACAGTGTCAGTATATAGAATTTTTCATTGATCACTGTATTCCTGCCACTAGTGACATCAGATAGCGTCAGATAGCGTCAGGGTCAGTTAGTGCCCCTCCTGGCCAGGGTCAGATTTAGATTGCCTGGCCACCATCGTACTCAGCTATAGGTCGCTTATCATCCCTATTACTAGTAGAATGTTTGTACAGATCAATATATTGATCATGAAAAGAACTATACTAGTGCCCTCATAGTATAGTGTCCCCAAATACACAGTGTTAGCATGCTTACCCCAATTGCTGCCAGCTCTAGCATTTAGTCCCTTCTCCCAGCAAGAAGTGCAGTGTCATTGTAATTTCTGATCACTATCGCCTGTGATACATTGCATACAAAACCACAGCATTAGCACAATCAGGCCTGATCTCTGCTAGCACTAGCAGGTGAAATTTATCGGTAATGGTTCAAGCAGTTCCTGACAGCCAGACGCTCTTTTTCCTGTTAGTCGCACTAGGTGCTTGTAAATTTAGAGCCCAAAATGCCCCAAAAGAGGTACGCTAATGAAGAGGCCTACAGGATTCTGAGTATGTCAGATGAGATTGAAGGGATTGCCTCTTTGACAGATTCTGCCTCAGAATATGAACCTGTAGAAAGCAGCGGCACCCTGACAGGTAGCTTGGATGATAGAGAAGAGGTCTCTGTTAAGATCAGGCATACCCAACCCCATGAAGCTGAAGTGCCGGGATTGCATGACTTGTCTTATATGCAGCAGAGTGCCAGTACTAGTGCCATGCCACCTTTTGGTGACTGGCAAGCACCAGCGGCCTAGTACATCCTGAAATTTTACATACCAGCACTGCAGTATCACTTGGTGACGTGTTGAGTCCCATAAGTGCAGTACAAGCTGGTGCAGTGATGAGCACAAGTAGCATCCTGCAGCCACCAAACATTTGCACACAGGCCTGTAGAGCCCATCACCCAGCCAGTCCCCCCTTATAGAATCAACCAACAATATATCGGGGCCATGTCTGGCATTTTATAAAACCCCTTTTTCAGTAATAAAGTTCCTCATGCTCACCTCGATGCAGAACAAGATTGTAGACATCATCTGTCCAGGGGGGAAAGAGTGTCACCAACTTCCCCTTCTGGCGTCCCAAAGCTAGAAGAGTGACTCCCTACCGTGTCCTCTGATGCTTATTAGTGGCTCCCAATTTTACCAGAACACTCCCCTAGTGTATGCTTTGTGGGAGCTCCAAAGTAGGGAGGGGTCAGTAACAGAGGGTGCGTTCAGCTCCAAAAACTCTCATGTTGGATGTTTTGTAGGTGAATATTACGGGAAGGTTGGGCCAAGAAGTGTAAGTGTCCTATATAGCCTGCTGATAGACTATGTCCTTCCACAGCCACTTCCTGTGCATTTCCCCTATATACCCTATAGAGGTCAGTCTGAAGTGATCGCACACACCAGCAGGTGGAGGATAGCCAAGGGGGTCACTTTTACTTCCCCCCTCTTGCCTTGATGGCCAATAACCCCCCTTTACTCTGACGTACCGCTTACCCTGATGGCTAGTGTGCACCTTTACCCTGATGGCCAGTTTTAAGCCTTTCCCTGATGGCCAGGGTCCCCTCCTTACCCCTGATGACCACAGTTTCCTTTACCCTGATGGCAAGTGCCCTCTCTTACTCTTATGGCTAGTGCCCCCTCTTACCATATTGGCCAGTGACCCCCCCTTACCCTGATGGTCAGTTTTCCATCTTACACTGAAAGCCAGTGTCCCTCCCCCTTTCCCTGTTGGACAGTGCTCCCCTACCCAGATGGCCAATGGCTTTTCTTAGCTTGATGGCCAATGCTCCCTTACCTTGATGGCCTGTGCCCCCCTAACCCTGATGGCCATTTTCCCTCCTTACCCTGATGGCCAGTGTTTCTTCCATTCCATGATGGTCATTGTCCCCCTCTTACCCCTATGGCCTGTGTCCCCCCTTACGCAGATGGCCAGTGTCTTTCCTTACACAGATGGCCAGTGTTCCACCTTACCCTGATGGCCAGTATCCCCCTTACCCTGATGACTCATGTCCCCCCTTACCATGATCACCAGTGTCCCCCCTTTACCCTGATGGCCAGTGTACTCCTTACTCTTATGGCCAGTGTGCACCCTTACCCTAATGGCCAGGTTTCACCCTTTCCTTGATGGCCAGTGTCCACTTTACCCTGAAGGCTAGTGTCCCCTCCTTACCCCTGATGGCCAGTTACCCCTTACCCTGATGGCCAGAGTTTCCTTTACCCTGATGGCCAGTGCCCTCTCTTACTCTTATGGCTAGTGCCCTTTCTTACCATAATGGCCAGTGACCCCCCCCCTTACCCTGATGGTCAGTTTTCCATCTTACACTGAAAGCCAGTGTCCCTCCCCCTTTCCCTGTTGGACAGTGCCCCCCTACCCAAATGGCCAATGGCCTTTCTTACCTTGATGGCGAATGCTCCCTTACCCTAATGGCCTGTGCCCCCCTAACCCTGATGGCCATTTTCCCTCCTTACCCTGATGGTCAGTGTCCCCCCTTACCCTGATGGCCAGTGTTTCCTCTATTCCCTGATGGTGATTGTCCCCCTCTTTCCACTATGGCCAGTGTCCCCCCTTACCCAGATGGCCAGTGTCCCCCCTTACCCAGATGGCCAGTGTCCCACCTTACCCTGATGACTTATATCCCCCCTTACCATGATGACCAGTGTCCACCCATACCCTGTTTGCCAGTATCCCCAATTATCCTGATGGCCAGTGATCCCCCATACCCTAATATCCAGTTTCCCACCTTTCCCTAATAGCCAGTGTCCCTCCTTTCCCTAATAGCCAGTGTCCCCCCCCCTTTCCCTTATGGAAGGTGTCCCCTCTTACAATGATGGCCAGTATCCCCTCTTACCCTCATTGCCAGAATCCCTCTTATCGTGATGTCAGTGTTCATTGCCTGGAAGAAAGGACAATCCTGTGATCATGTCAGTGTTCATTGTCTGGAAGAAGGGACAATCCTGTGATCATGTCAGTGTTCATTGTCCGGAAGAAAGGACAACCCTGTGATCATGTCAGTGTTCATTGCCTGGAAGAAAGGACAATCCTGTGATCATGTCAGTGTTCATTGCCTGGAAGAAAGGACAATCCTGTGATCATGTCAGTGTTCATTGCCTGGAAGAAAGGACAATCCTGTGATTATGTCAGTGTTCATTGCCTGGAAGAAGGGACAATCCTGTGATCATGTCAGTGTTCATTTTCTGGAAGAAGGGACAATCCTGTGATCATGTCAGTGTTCATTGCCTGGAAGAAGGGACAATCCTGTGATCATGTCAGTGTTCATTGTCTGGAAGAAGGGACAATCCTGTGATCATGTCAGTGTTCATTTTCTGGAAGAAGGGACAATCCTGTGATCATGTCAGTGTTCATTGCCTGGAAGAAGGGACAATCCTGTGATCATGTCAGTGTTCACTGGAAGAAGGGACAATCCTGTGATCATGCCAGTGTTCATCATCCTGGAAGAAGGGATAATCCTGTGATCATGCCAGTGTTCATCATCCTGGTAGAAGGGACAATCCTGTGATCATGCCAGTGTTCATCATCCTGGAAGAAGGGATAATCCTGTGATCATGCCAGTGTTCACTGGAAGAAGGGACAATCCTGGGATCATGCCAGTGTTCACTGGAAGAAGGGACAATCCTGGGATCATGCCAGTGTTCACTGGAAGAAGGGACAATCCTGGGATCATGCCAGTGTTCATTTTCTGGAAGAAGGGACAATCCTGGGATCATGCCAGTGTTCATTATCCTGGAAGAAAGGACAATCCTGTGATCATGCCGGTGTTCATTATCCTGGAAGAAGGGACAATCCTGTGATCATGCCGGTGTTCATTATCCTGGAAGAAGGGACAATCCTGTGATCATGCCGGTGTTCATTGCCTGGAAGAAGGGATAATCCTGTGATCATGCCGGTGTTCATTATCCTGGAAGAAGGGATAATCCTGTGATCATGCCAGTGTTCATTATCCTGGAAGAAGGGAGAATCCTGTGATCATGCCAGTGTTCATTGCCTGGAAGAAGGGATAATCCTGTGATCATGCCGGTGTTCAGTATCCTGGAAGAAGGGATGATCCTGTGATCATGCCGGTGTTCATTATCCTGGAAGAAGGCATAATCCTGTGATTATGTCAGTGTTCATCATCCTGGAAGAAGGGACAATCCTGTGATCATGCCGGTGTTCATTGCCTGGAAGAAGGGACAATCCTGTGATCACGCCAGTGTTCATAAGCCTGGAACAAGGGACGATCCTGCGATCATACCGGTACTCATCAGCCTAGAACAGGGGACAATTCTGTGATCATGCCAGTGTTCATCGGTCTGGAACAAGGCATGATCCTGTGATTACGCCAATGTTCATTATCCTGGCAGTAGGGACAATCCTGTGATCATGCCAGTGTTTATTATCCTGGAAGAAGGGACAATTTTGTGATCGTGCTGGTGTTCATTCACCCTGGAATAAGGGTCGATTGTGTGATCATGCCAGTGTTCATCAGCCTGGAACAAGGGACAATCATGTGATCATGTGACTATTTGCATCATCCTAGAACAAAAGGCAATCATATAAATATGCGGGCGTTCATCAATACGAATTGAAAGGTTATGAGGCCAACTTTGGTCAGACTGGCAGGGTAAGAAAGGTGGGAGGGGAGGGAGCTAACCCACCAAGGTTTAGGGTTTATTGTTTATGCCGTATGCAAGGACAATATGGGAGAAATACTTCTCTGATGCAAAAAGAAAAAACAAAATCAAACAAATAAAAGATGGCTCCACCTCCATGCTAATTGATGTGCTTGTGGCCAAATCTGCCGTGGATGCCCGGAGGCCAACACCATGTCCCACCCCCGGAATCGCACGGATTTATTCATGATTAGGGCTTATATCAGGACAAAGCACTTCATTGGGTGGAGCCTGTGTCAAGTTGCTCAATGGCCAATAAAGTTTTATCTGCGAATAAAAGTAGGCCGCGGCCTACTTTCTCTACATTTTTCAAAGCAGTTCCCGTTAGCATGGTGCTTTCTAACAATGAAAATGGAGATCCGGCAAATTCTTCGTGATACAGACGGCTACAAAAATCTTACTTTCGCTTTTCCCGGGGATCGGGGTCCTTGAGCTCTGTGTTTGATGTTTGCATTACTGATTGATTAACTTTCTGTGCAAACAGCGCTGCTGACATTTCAGATATTTCCCTGTATATATCCACCGCCGCGTCCCAATCTCCAGCACGCCTCTCAGGCTACAGGTAAGTGGTTTCCCAAAGAGCGTTCACATTTCTCCAAGCTCCCTACCGAAAAAAAGCAATCTACTTTTTGACGTACTTGTCACCTTCTTTTCTATCATTCGCCTATAGAAAGGATTCTTTACTGTAAGAGGTGTGAACACGTGAAATAGTGGGATATGCCCAGGGGTGCACTGATAACTCATGGGGCAATAGGAAATGATGGGGCCCCTGTGTCCTTGCCCACACTCAAACCACACCCAAAAAAAGCCTATGAAAGGTACCATGGGATCTCATGGGGCCCCTGTGTCCTCAGACACACTCAAACCACACCCAAAAAAATCCTATGAAAGGGACCAGGGGCATCTCATGGGGGAAGTGTCCTCAGACACACTCAAACCACACCCAAAAAAATCCTATGAAAGGGACCAGGGGCATCTCATGGGGCATGTGTCCTCAGACACACTCAAACCACACCCAAAAAAAGCCTATGAAAGGTACCAGGGGCATCTCATGGGGCCCATGTCCTCAGACACACTCAAACCACACCCAAAAAAATCCTATGAAAGGGACCAGGGGCATCTCATGGGGGCCGTGTCCTCAGACACACTCAAACTACACCCAAAAAAATCCTATGAAAGGGACCAGGGGCATCTCATGGGGCATGTGTCCTCAGACACACTCAAACCACACCCAAAAAAAGCCTATGAAAGGTACCAGGGGCATCTCATGGGGCCCATGTCCTCAGACACACTCAAACCACACCCAAAAAAATCCTATGAAAGGGACCAGGGGCATCTCATGGGGCATGTGTCCTCAGACACACTCAAACCACACCCAAAAAAAGCCTATGAAAGGTACCAGGGGCATCTCATGGGACCCATGTCCTCAGACACACTCAAACCACACCCAAAAAAGTCCTATGAAAGGGACCAGGGGCATCTCATGGGGGCCGTGTCCTCAGACACACTCAAACTACACCCAAAAAAATCCTATGAAAGGGACCAGGGGCATCTCATGGGGCATGTGTCCTCAGACACACTCAAACCACACCCAAAAAAAGCCTATGAAAGGTACCAGGGGCATCTCATGGGACCCATGTCCTCAGACACACTCAAACCACACCCAAAAAAATCCTATGAAAGGGACCAGGGGCATCTCATGGGGGCCGTGTCCTCAGACACACTCAAACTACACCCAAAAAAATCCTATGAAAGGGACCAGGGGCATCTCATGGGGCATGTGTGCTCAGACACACTCAAACCACACCCAAAAAAAGCCTATGAAAGGTACCAGGGGCATCTCATGGGGCCCATGTCCTCAGACACACTCAAACCACACCCAAAAAAATCCTATGAAAGGGACCAGGGGCATCTCATGGGGGGCCCTGTGTCCTCATTCACACTCAAACCAGACAGAAAAAAAGCCTATGAAAGGTACCAGGGGCATCTCATGGGGCCCCTGTGTCCTCGCTCACACTCAAACCACACCCAAAAAAATCCTATGAAAGGTACCAGGGGCATCTCATGGGGCCACTTACACACCCCGGGTCCTCGAGCAGTGCCCGACTGGCTAAATGGCCCCTGGATATGCCAATTCAGTAGATTTTTTTTCTTTTTTGTTTGTAAAGGCTCGGTGTGTTTCTAAATGCATAAAATATAAAGAAACCATAAATACGTAAGAAAAACCAACACATACTGCTGATCCCGGGAGTTTGGTTTGCCTTTGGAGATCAGGAAAGAATTATTGTCTCTTCCGTTGTAATGTAACTGCATAACTTCAAATGGATACAACGCGGGGAGTCCCTAGAGTTGGTGTCACCCGGTGCGGTAACACTTGGTGACACCCCCTCCGACAATCCCCGCAGAATGGATCAGATCTGCGGATTGGGGAGCATAATGGATCGGACTCCGATCTATTATGCTCAATCCGAGGATCCGATCCATTCTTTGGGGATCGTCGGCTTTCTTTACAACTTACCTTTTCGTGGAGAGGGTCCGGTGTCACCCTGTATAGGTTGGATCCGGTGTCATAGTCGGATCCATCGTTTTCTTTCTTTACAACTTACCATTTCATGGAGCGGGTCCGGTGTCACCCCGTATAGATTGCATGCTGACGATCCCCGCAGGATGGTTCTGATCTGCGGATTGAGCATAATGGATCTGAGTCCGATGCTCCCCAATCCGCAAATCCCATCCATCCTGCGGGGATCATCGGCATATAACCTATACGGGGTGACACCGGACCCGCTCCATGAAATGGTAAGTTGTAAACAAATCCAACGATGGATCTGATCATGACACCGGATCCAACCTATACAGGGTGCCACCGGACACGCTTCACAAAATGGTAAGTTGTAAAGGAAGCCGACGATCCCTGCAGGATTGATCGGATCCATCCTGAGGAGGTCGTCGGCTTGCTTTTCTCGAGTGGGTCCAGTGTCACCCCGTATAGGTTGGATCCGGTGTCATGATCAGATCCATCGTTGGATTTCTTTACAACTTACCATTTCATGGAGCGGGTACGGTGTCACCCCGTATAGGTTGGATCCGGTGTCATGATCAGATCCATCGTTGGATTTCTTTACAACTTACCATTTCATGGAGCGGGTCCGGTGTCACCCTGTATAGATTGCATGCTGTCGATCCCCGCAGGATGGTTCTGATCTGCGGATTGAGCATAATGGATCTGAATCCGATCCATTATGCTCCCCAATCCGCAAATCCCATCCATCCTGCGGGATTGTCGGCATACAACCTATACGGGGTGACACCAGACCCGCTCCATGAAATGGTAAGTTGGAAAGAAATCAAACAATGGATCCGATCATGACACCGGATCCAACCTATACAGGGTGACACCGTACCCGCTCCATGAAATGGTAAGTTGTAAAGGAAGCCGACGATCCCTGCAGGATTGATCAGATCCATCCTGAGGAGGTCATCGGCTTGCTCTTTTTGGAGTGGGTCCAGTGTCACCCCGTATAGGTTGGATACGGTGTCATGATCGGATCCTTCGTTGGATTTCTTTACAACTTACCAATTCATGGAGCGGGACTGGTGTCACCCCATATAGGTTGGATCCGGTGTCATGATCGGATCCATTGTTGGATTTCTTTACAACTTACCATTTCATGGAGCGGGTACGGTGTCACCCCGTATAGGTTGGATCCGGTGTCATGATCGGATCCATTGTTGGATTTCTTTCCAACTTACCTTTTCGTGGAGAGGGTCCGGTGTCACCCCGTATAGGTTGGATCCGGTGTCATGATCAGATCCATCGTTGGATTTCTTTACAACTTACCATTTCATGGAGCGGGTCCAGTGTCACCCCGTATAGATTGCATGCTGACGATCCCCGCAGGATGGTTCGGATCTGCGGATTGAGCATAATGGATCTGAGTCCGATCCATTATGCTCCCCAATCCGCAAATCCCATCCATCCTGCGGGGATTGTCGGCATACAACCTATACAGGGTGACACCGGACACACTTCACAAAATGGTAAGTTGTAAAGGAAGCCGAAGATCCCTGCAGGATTGATCAGATCCATCCTGAGGAGGTCGTCGGCTTGCTCTTTTTGGAGTGGGTCCAGTGTCACCCCGTATAGGTTGGATCCGGTGTCATGATCAGATCCATCGTTGGATTTCTTTCCAACTTACCATTTCATGGAGCGGGTTCGGTGTCACCCCGTATAGGTTGGATCCGGTGTCATGATCGGATCCATCGCTGGATTTCTTTACAACTTACCATTTCATGGAGCGGGTCCAGTGTCACCCCGTATAGATTGCATGCTGACGATCCCTGCAGGATGGTTCTGATCTGCGGATTGAGCATAATGGATCTGAGTCCGATCCATTATGCTCCCCAATCCGCAAATCCCATCCATCCTGCGGGGATTGTCGGCATACAACCTATACGGGGTGACACCAGACCCGCTCCATGAAATGGTAAGTTGGAAAGAAATCAAACAATGGATCCGATCATGACACCGGATCCAACCTATACGGGGTGACACCGGACCCTCTCCATGAAAAGGTAAGTTGGAAAGAAATCAAACAATGGATCCGATCATGACACCGGATCCAACCTATACAGGGTGACACCGGACACGCTTCACAAAATGGTAAGTTGTAAAGGAAGCCGACGATCCCTGCAGGATTGATCGGATCCATCCTGAGGAGGTCGTCGGCTTGCTCTTTTTGGAGTGGGTCCAGTGTCACCCCGTATAGGTTGGATCCGGTGTCATGATCGGATCAATCGTTGGATTTCTTTCCAACTTACCATTTCATGGAGCGGGTACGGTGTCACCCCGTATAGGTTGGATCCGGTGTCATGATTAGATCCATCGTTGGATTTCTTTACAACTTACCTTTTCGTGGAGCGGGTACGGTGTCACCCCATATAGGTTGGATCCGGTGTCATGATCGGATCCATTGTTGGATTTCTTTACAACTTACCTTTTCGTGGAGCAGGTCCGGTGTCACCCCGTATAGGTTGGATCCGGTGTCATGATCAGATCCATCGTTGGATTTCTTTACAACTTACCATTTCATGGAGCGGGTCCGGTGTCACCCTGTATAGATTGCATGCTGACGATCCCCGCAGGATGGTTCTGATCTGCGGATTGAGCATAATGGATCTGAGTCCGATCCATTATGCTCCCCAATCCGCAAATCCCATCCATCCTGCGGGGATTGTCGGCATACAACCTATACGGGGTGACACCAGACCCGCTCCATGAAATGGTAAGTTGTAAAGAAATCCAACGATGGATCTGATCATGACACCGGATCCAACCTATACAGGGTGACACCGTACCCGCTCCATGAAATGGTAAGTTGTAAAGGAAGCCGACGATCCCTGCAGGATTGATCGGATCCATCCTGAGGAGGTCGTCGGCTTGCTCTTTTTGGAGTGGGTCCAGTGTCACCCCGTATAGGTTGGATCCGGTGTCATGATCGGATCCATCGTTGGATCTCTTTACAACTTACCATTTCATGGAGCGGGTACGGTGTCACCCCATATAGGTTGGATCCGGTGTCATGATCGGATCCATTGTTGGATTTCTTTACAACTTACCATTTCGTGGAGAGGGTCCGGTGTCACCCCGTATAGGTTGGATCCGGTGTCATGATCGGATCCATCGTTGGATTTCTTTACAACTTACCTTTTTTGTGGAGCGGGTATGGTGTCATCCCGTATAGGTTGGATCCGGTGTCATGATCGGATCCATCGTTGGATTTCTTTCCAACTTACCTTTTCGTGGAGCGGGTACGGTGTCACCCCATATAGGTTGGATCCGGTGTCATGATCGGATCCATTGTTTGATTTCTTTCCAACTTACCTTTTCATGGAGAGGGTCCGGTGTCACCCCGTATAGGTTGGATCCGGTGTCATGATCGGATCCATTGTTGGATTTCTTTCCAACTTACCTTTTTGTGGAGCGGGTACGGTGTCACCCCGTATAGGTTGGATCCGGTGTCATGATCGGATCCATTGTTGGATTTCTTTACAACTTACCTTTTTGTGGAGCGGGTACGGTGTCACCCCGTATAGGTTGCATGCCGATGATCCCCGCAGGATGGTTCAGATCTGCAGATTGAGCATAATGGATCGGACTCCAACCCATTATGCTCCCTGATCTACAGATCCCCTCCATCCTGCGGGGATCGTCGGAATGCAACCTATACGGGGTGACACCGGACCCGCTCCACAAAAAAGGTAAGTTGTAAAGGAAGCCGACGATCCCCACAGGATTGACTGGATCCATCCTGCAGGGATCATCGGCTTGCTTTACAACTTACCTTTTTTGTGGAGCGGGTCCGGCGGTGTCACCCCGTGCAGTCGGTGTCACCCGGTTCGGACCACACCCCCCACACCTGCCTCAGGACACCCCTGGATACAACAGAACATTTTCACTGAGGAAACACTTTGAGTTATAACTGTAAAGTTTACCAAAAAGCTGTTTTTTTCTAAATCTTTTTATTCCCTGACACTTCTCCAGAATACAATATATATACAGATTTCTACATTCTCCTGAAAATCTGCCCCGGAGATTGCATTGTGGGTAATGGATTGTTCATTGTTTGAGTTGGCATACAGACCTGTTCTGGGAGAAGAAAAACAGTCAATCATAATCAGTAACCAAAGCTGGCCATGCGCACACAAATATAAAAACGTACGGCTGGCTTTGTACGCAGCGCTCAGAAATCAGAATACGAGGCAAATCCTGCTTGATACAATTATAATATTTATATACTCATGACCCAGTGCAATGTAAGGAGCCTCCATACAGAAAACCACTTGGCCTTCAAAGGTTTTACCCCCTTCCTGACCAGGATGTGTTTTCTGCTGTTCAGCACTGCGCTACTTTAACCCCCCTTGGGGTTAACTTTCAGTACCAGAAGCGGTAACCCCGAGCTACACTCAGGAATACCCTGCAGCGTTGCTCAGGGATTCCCTCCAGCACTTACCTTGTCCTGCACTCCCGCGATGTGGCCCCTGAAGTGTCCCCGGCCATGTCCTCTGGCCGATGCCGACATCCATCTTCCGGGTTCTGTTCCCGGCAAGTGTCAGGACTTACTGGACATACGAGGGGCCGAACCGGCGGGAAATTCAAAAATGTAAACATTTGACATTCACTCAATACACTAAAATCTGATAGTATTCCATCTCCTAGATTGTAAGCTCCCAGGATCAGCGCCCTCCCTCTTAGATTGTAAGCTCCCAGGATCAGCCCCTCCCTCCTAGATTGTAAGCTCCCAGGATCAGCGCCCTCCCTCTTAGATTGTAAACTCCCAGGATCAGCGCCCTCCCTCTTAGATTGTAAGCTCCCAGGATCAGCGCCCTCCCTCTTAGATTGTAAGCTCCCAGGATCAGGGCCTCCCTCTTAGATTGTAAGCTCCCAGGATCAGCGCCCTCCCTCTTAGATTGTAAGCTCCCAGGATCAGGCCCCTCCCTCTTAGATTGTAAGCTCCCAGGATCAGGGCCTCCCTCTTAGATTGTAAGCTCCCAGGATCAGCGCCCTCCCTCTTAGATTGTAAGCTCCCAGGATCAGGCCCCTCCCTCTTAGATTGTAAGCTCCCAGGATCAGCGCCCTCCCTCTTAGATTGTAAGCTCCCAGGATCAGCGCCCTCCCTCTTAGATTGTAAGCTCCCAGGATCAGGCCCTCCCTCTTAGATTGTAAGCTCCCAGGATCAGGCCCTCCCTCTTAGATTGTAAGCTCCCAGGATCAGCGCCCTCCCTCTTAGATTGTAAGCTCCCAGGATCAGGGCCTCCCTCTTAGATTGTAAGCTCCCAGGATCAGCGCCCTCCCTCTTAGATTGTAAGCTCCCAGGATCAGGCCCTCCCTCTTAGATTGTAAGCTCCCAGGATCAGCCCCTCCCTCCTAGATTGTAAGCTCCCAGGATCAGGCCCTCCCTCCTAGATTGTAAACTCCCAGGATCAGGCCCTCCCTCTTAGATTGTAAGCTCCCAGGATCAGGCCCTCCTATCCCTCTTGTATTGATCTGTATTGTCTCCCGTTATATTGTAAAGTGCTGAGCAAACTGTTGGCGCCATAAATCCTGTATAATAGTAATAATAATTCCTGTATCAAACCATTTCACATACATTTTGTCCCGAGTGCTTTGTCCGGCGCCCTGCCTGCATTTTTACCGCCCTTTCTGCCTGGAAACTGAGAAACGTCCATGGCGTCCAAAAAGCGCCCCTTTAGGTCAGACGCGGTTTTAGAGCGGCTAGAGAACAGCGATAGTAAATCAGAACCACTTGCAGAATTGAGTGATAATGATTGGTGGGGGAAATTCCTCATCAGACACTGAAAACGATTCTGCGACTGAGCTCAGCGATGGGCCGACTTGGCGCTATATTTCACATTTCAGTGTTTTTGGTTTGATTATATTATTGAATTACATTTATTATTATTATATTATTATTTTTTATGATTATTAAATTATAATTTATGATTTCGTGTTTCAAGTTTTATCTTCCCCGGGATGTTTACTAGACTCTTGTCCGGACAGATTTCAGGGAGTTATTCCTAAAAATTACAGCCTACAATAAAAAAATGACATATTTCCATGCAAAACAATGTAACACTTTGAGCACAGAAATACTGACATAATCAGACCGCCAGGGAGGTTAACTGGCAATTGCGCCGTCATGCAACACTGTCTCTAAATGACATTTATATCATTGTTTTCACACAAATATAGATTTCATTTGGTGGTTTATTGAGCAACACGGGAGGTTTTATTTTTTGCTATAAAATGGGAAAAATGACCATAAAATTTAGTTTTTTCTTTGTTTTTGTTATAAGATTTTGGAAACACAAAATCTTTCTTCATGAATTTAGCTCAAAATGTATTCTGCTCCATTTGTTTTTCTAAAAAAAAAAGAACCCAAATCAGTGTGTATTTAGTCCGTGTGTTATAGAGTCTCCAGACTGTGGGATAAGCAGGCGTACCTCGGTTTACCAATGTAATTCATTCTGCGGGACTTTTCGTATTGTGAAAAATTTGTAAACAGAAACGCGGTTTCCCATAGGAATGCATTGAAAACCATTTAATCCGTTCCGGAGGTCAGAAAACATTTTTTTAAAAAGTCTTATCTGTTCAAAACTCTTTATAAAATGAACATTAAAGGCATAAATACTGTACAGGGACGTGATTAAATAAAATTTGTAAATTCATTGAAAATCAATTAATCCATTCAGCACAAATCTCCCCAAATGTCAGGAAGGTACAAATCCCTCCAAATGTCAGGAAGGTACAAATCCCCCCAAATGTCAGGACGGTACAAATCCCTCCAAATGTCAGGACGGTACAAATCCCCCCAAATGTCAGGACGGTACAAATCCCCCAAATGTCAGGACGGTACAAATCCCCCCCAAATGTCAGGACGGTACAAATCCCCCCAAATGTCAGGACGGTACAAATCCCCCCAAATGTCAGGACGGTACAAATCCCCTCCAAATGTCAGGACGGTACAAATCCCCCCAAATGTCAGGACGGTACAAATCCCCCCAAATGTCAGGACGGTACAAATCCCCCCAAATGTCAGGACGGTACAAATCCCCTCCAAATGTCAGGACGGTACAAATCCCCCCAAATGTCAGGACGGTACAAATCCCCCCAAATGTCAGGACGGTACAAATCCCCCCAAATGTCAGGACGGTACAAATCCCCCCAAATGTCAGGACGGTACAAATCCCCTCCAAATGGCAGGACGGTACAAATCCCCCCAAATGTCAGGACGGTACAAATCCCCTCCAAATGGCAGGACGGTACAAATCCCCCCAAATGTCAGGACGGTACAAATCCCCCCAAATGTCAGTAGAATTTTAGACTTTTTTTTAGACCTAAATAGACTGCGCACTTTGCAAAGTGCAGTTGCTCCAGAGCTTAGTAAATGAGGTGAAGCTTCACACACCTCCTGTATTAGAGTGCCCCCACTCTGGAGGAAGGAGCACAGGGGGCACCTTGGGGCAGCAGCATAGTCAGTCTGGGGGGAGGGAAGTGTTAGATGGACTGGCAGGTTTAGATACACTAACAAGCTGAACCCAAACTCCAGCTCACACTTTATAATCAGTTCCAGGCCAGCTAGCAGTTTGTTGGGGTAAAGGTTTTACATGAATCAATTAAAGCTGATCATTGTAAGCACCCCTGTCAGTGGTCAATGGTTTGTCTCAACTTTCTGACTGATACATCTGTAGGACAACAAAAAACAGACATACCGACTGGATCAGGAGAAAATAAAGGAAAGAAAGCCTACAAAAGAAAACGAATGCAGCCATCACATCGGAGAATTGGTAAGTGACAATACAATAAATGTTTGCTTTTGGGTTCAATGCCGCTTTAATTCTGGCCCATGTTGCAGCTTTTGCTGGTTCCAAGATGGCTGCCCCAAGTTTCCTGTGTCAGGCGGTTCCTTTTATTTTGTTCTATTCTAGTCTATTCCTTTTATTTTCTATTATAATTATTCTATTCTAGTTTATTTGTTTATATTCTATTGTACTCCTTTTATATTTTTTATATTCTTTTCTATTCTTTTCCTTTATGTTTATTCTATTCTGTTCTGTTTTTATTCTATTCTATCATTTTATATTCTCTTCTGTTCTGTTTTATTCAATTCTATTCCATTCCTTTATTTTCTATTCTAATTATTCTATTCTAGTTTATTTGTTTATATTCTATTATACGCCTTCATGTTTTATTATATTCTTTTCATTTTTTTTCCTTTATGTTTATTCTATTCTGTTTTATTCTATTCTATTCTGTTTTATTCTATCCTTTTATATTCTATTCTTTTTTATTCAATTCTATTCCATTCCTTTATTTTCCATTCTAATTATTCTATTCTAGTTTATTTGTTTATAATTTATTATACGCCTTTATGTTTTATTATATTCTTTTCAATTGTTTTCCTTTATGTTTATTCTATTCTGTTTTATTCTATCCTTTTATATTCTATTCTTTTTTATTCAATTCTATTCCATTCTTTTATTTTCTATTCTATTTTATTATATTCTATTTTATTATTGTCTACCCTATTCTGTTCCTATATTTTCTATTCTATTGTCTTTTATTTGATTCTATTATATTCTCTTATTCATTTATACTCTATTGTATTCTGCTTTATTGTATTCTATTTTATTCTATTATATCTTTTTATATTTATTTTAATTCTGTTCTTTTTTTTTGTACTCTAATCTTTTATTTTCCATTTTATTCTGTTTTACTCTATTCTCTTTTGTTTGTTTATATTCTATTCTATACCATTATTTTGTATTCTAATCTGTTTTATTTGATTCTCTTCTATTCATTAATATACCATTTTATTTTATTCGCTTCTGTTCTATAAAGAATTGTCATCTTATTTCGTTTTAATACCTTACTGTATTAATTGCAAAATGTTTAATTTTTTATTTCAAATTAATTGTCAAATTGGGATAAATAATTTTAATAAAATGTATTTGGGATCCGCTTAAATTTGTTACTATTGTGGGAAATCTGGATACATCTGAATCTCTAAATAATGAAAAAGTCATCCGAATTTTGATTCGTAATGAAACGTGCCGCACATGTCTGGTCTAGTCCCCCTCAATCTACATTACCCAGAATCCAGAGCCGATATCACTGATTGGCAGAGCCTTCACTGAGGACTGCTGGGTTCCTTCCAGATTTCTGGTGATCCAGACATGAAGATTTCCCGTGCTCAGGCTGGGATGTGGCTGCTCCTTCTGCTGCTGACGTTCCCTGGAGCGGATGGCATGGATGAGATTAATGAAGGTAGGATTCCGATTGGATATGTCTGAGGGTCATTTCCTGATTTCAGTCCTCACCAGAACCTCCTCACTGTAATCCTTCATGGACTGCACACCAATCTGCATTGTTATCAGCAGCCTTGGAACCATCACAGGCTCTACCATCCAGATGTAAATCAAAAAAGATGGAGGCACTGGACTGGATGCTCATCATTCTTCAGATGCAGGTTGATAGTGGTTCTTATCAGACGGATCTAGGCCGCTCATAAAACACAAAGGGGGAGGGGGGGGTTGTCTCACAGAGGTGGGACGCACCCAACTTGAGGAATTTACACAAACAGAAGAAGCATAGCACTGAATCATAACTTCAAAAGTCCATGTAAGCTTTATTCTTGACCATAGGATCACAACCAATAGAATAAAAACATTTCAGGAGTCAAAAATTAACCTTCATCAGGGCTGAAAATAATATCTTAACCTGGAAGAATAGAATGCTCAGTGGCGTTGCCCCCACACAGCCACTGTTTTATTCTATTCTATTCCTTTATTTTCTATTCTATTTTATTATATTCTGTTTTATTGTTTTCTATCCTATTCTGTTCCTATATTTTCTATTCTATTGTTTTTTTATTCAATTCTATTATATTCTCTTTTAATAATTTATATTCTATTGGAATATAAATAAAGGACATTCTTTAGAGAATCTGGATTAACAGAAACATCAAAACTCAGCCCTGATGAAGGAGATTTTCTGACATCCGAAACGTGTTGGTTTTTATTTTTTTTTCTGCCATTTGTGGTGCTACGGTCAAGAACAAACATTAAATGGAGGGATGGCCGCTGCTCAACCGGCCCCAGGAGTCCAGTATTGGGAGCTACTTCTGTGACCAAGATACAGTGGGCGGGATGAAACGCATTAGAGGGCGTGGCCAGGCTGAGGCCATTCCTCAATACTGGACTCCTGGGGCTGGTTGAGCAGCGTCCATCTCTGCATTTGTATTGGCTGACACTGAAATTGCCTGGACTCATGCTCCCGTCTACTCTCTTGCCGGTGGGATGACTTTTTTCCTTCCATCCATAGCTTGGAGCTGCTCCATAAGGCATCATTTTCACTATAAACGTTCAATAGACTTTTGAACCGAAGACAATATCGGGGCTCTGAGGGGTTTTAGTCTACAATAATCAAGGAATCGAACCTTATATTTTTTAATAACCAACATTTTACACTTACCTGACCTGTAATGGTTTTGCACAGGGCAGCCCAATCCTCCCTCTTCTCGGGTCCCCCACTGGCACTCCAGGCCCCTCCCTCCTGCCAAGTGCTCCCACAACAAGCAGCATGCTATAGGGGGCACCTGAGCAGGCCCACTCCTGAGCTACTGCTCCATGTCTCCATTCACCCATGGAGCGTGGCCCCACCCCTGGCTGTGATTGACAGTAGTGAGAGCCAATGGCTACCGCTGCTGTCTCAGGCGAAGAGGAGGGAGGGGGTGTTGCTGCACCCAGAAGTTTTTTTTTATCTTCATATGTAGAATGCCTGGAAATAACGGATCTAAGGTATCTAAGGCACAGGGCAGCCCGATCCTCCCTCTTCTCGGGTCCCCTGCCGGCACTCCAGGCCCCTCCCTCCTGCCAAGTGCTCCCACAACAAGCAGCATGCTATAGGGGGCACCTAAGCAGGCTCACTCCTGAGCTACTGCTCCATGTCTCCATTCACCCATGGAGCGTGGCCCCACCCCTGACTGTGATTGACAGTAGTGAGAGCCAATGGCTACCGCTGCTGGGCTCAGGCGAAGAGGAGGGAGGGGGTGTTGCTGCACCCAGAAGTTTTTTTTTATCTTCATATGTAGAATGCCTGGAAATAACGGATCTAAGGTATCTAAGGCACAGGGCAGCCCGATCCTCCCTCTTCTCGGGTCCCCTGCCGGCACTCCAGGCCCCTCCCTCCTGCCAAGTGCTCCCACAACAAGCAGCATGCTATAGGGGGCACCTAAGCAGGCTCACTCCTGAGCTACTGCTCCATGCCTCCATTCACCCATGGAGCGTGGCCCCACCTCTGGCTGTGATTGACAGTAGTGAGAGCCAATGGTTACCGCTGCTGTCTCAGGCAATGAGGAGGGAGGGGGTGTTGCTGCACCCAGAAGTTTTTTTTATCTTCATATGTAGAATGCACTAAGGTCAAAAAACCTTCAGCCTCTCCAGCCACTCTAAATGTCCTTAAATGTGCCTTCTGGCTTTTTCCTTTCCATTCCTCCCGGTGGTCCTGCCAGTAGTAGCGGTGTAGTAGCAGTGTAGTAATGTTGCCTACTACGATCATTTCCCGCTTTCATAGGGATCCCACAGGTACGGCCCATACATACATATTTCCATTGGTCCAAACTGGGTCAATATAAGGATGGCCAGACCTGGAAGCGATCTTTCATGCCGGTGACAGGTTGCATCTGATACATCGTTGTTTTATGCTGTCCATATTTGTACTCTGATCCACACGGACATTCATCTTTTAATTATTACCTGCCTGAATTAATCTTCACTTTTTTTATTATTATTCATTTTGTTTGCAGCACCCCAAAAATTTCAGAACTTGGAATACCTTAGATCCGTTATTTCCAGGCATGACAAGAGACAGGAGGAGCTCCGGTAGGTGTAACGGCGATGTGTGGAGTCATGTGCTTGTCCTGTCCATCTCTCCATCTACATGTGCAGTATGGGGGTTGCAGATTTCTGGGGGAGGGGCCTCACCACTGTCAGATTTCAGGGGGGAGGGTTCTCACCACTGGCAGATTTCTGGGGGTAGGGGCCTTGCCACTATGACTGATGGGAGGGGCCTCACCACTGTCAGATTTCAGGGGGGAGGGTTCTCACCACTGGCAGATTTCTGGGGGTAGGGGCCTTGCCACTATGACTGATGGGAGGGGCCTCACCACTGTCAGATTTCAGGGGGGAGGGTTCTCACCACTGGCAGATTTCAGGGGGGAGGGTTCTCACCACTGGCAGATTTCTGGGGGTAGGGGCCTCACCACTGTCATATTTCTGATGGGAGGGGGCCTCACCACTGGCAGATTTCTGGTGGGAGGGGTCTAACCACTGGCATATTTTTGGTGGGAAGGGCCTCACTACTGTCAGATTTATGGTGGGAGGGGCCTCACCACTGTCATATTTCAGGTGGGAGAGGCCTTACCGCTGTCAGATTTCTGGTGGGAGGGGCCTCACAGCTGTCAGATTTATGGTGGGAGGGGCCTAACCACTATCAGATTTATGAGGGAATGTACCGTCCTGACATTTGGGGGGATTTGTACCGTCCTGACATTTGGGGGGATTTGTACCGTCCTGACATTTGGGGGGGATTTGTACCATCCTGACATTTGGGGGGATTTGTACCGTCCTGACATTTGGGGGGGATTTGTACCATCCTGACATTTGGGGGGATTTGTACCGTCCTGACATTTGGGGGGGATTTGTACCGTCCTGACATTTGGGGGATATCTGTACCGTCCTGACATTTGGCGGGATTTGTACCGTCCTGACATTTGGGGGGGATTTGTACCGTCCTGACATTTGGGGGGATTTGTACCGTCCTGACATTTGGGGGGGATTTGTACCGTCCTGACATTTGGGGGAATTTCTACTGTCCTGACATTTGGGATGATTTGTACCGTCCTGACATTTGGGGGGATTTGTACCGTCCTGACATTTGGGGGGGATTTGTACCATCCTGACATTTGGGGGGATTTGTACCGTCCTGACATTTGGGGGGGATTTGTACCGTCCTGACATTTGGGGGGATTTCTACCGTCCTGACATTTGGGGGGATTTGTACCGTCCTGACATTTGGGGGGGATTTGTACCGTCCTGACATTTGGGGGGATTTGTACCGTCCTGACATTTGGGGGGATTTGTACCGTCCTGACATTTGGGGGGGATTTGTACCGTCCTGACATTTGGGGGGGATTTGTACCGTCCTGACATTTGGGGGGGATTTGTACCGTCCTGACATTTGGGGGAATTTCTACTGTCCTGACATTTGGGGGGATTTGTACCGTCCTGACATTTGGGGGGATTTGTACCGTCCTGACATTTGGGGGGGATTTGTACCATCCTGACATTTGGGGGGATTTGTACCGTCCTGACATTTAGGGGGGATTTGTACCGTCCTGACATTTGGGGGGATTTCTACTGTCCTGACATTTGGGGGGATTTGTACCGTCCTGACATTTGGGGGGATTTGTACTGTCCTGACATTTGGGTGTGCCCCCCGTGCTCCTTTCTCCAGAGTGGGGGCGCTCTAATACAGGAGGTGTGTTACTGTGTCACCAGGTGAAGACATAGAAGAATGACTAAAAATATGAAAACTAATGCAGACACCACATCTAATGATTGGTAAGCTGCAATGTATGACATTTTTGGTTTGGGTACAATACCGCTTTAGCTGAACAAAGACACAGGTGACATTAGGATAACAATTAAGCACATTATTATTTGTTGATCCTTCTTTACAGATTTGGAAGTCAGAATTTACAGCAGTGGAGGGGGGCAGCAAATCGCGGAGATCAGAACACAATCGATCAGGTCGGTCAACAACATGACTTATTTTGTTTCAGCCTTCCTGTCTAAGAGGTTATAGGTCGTCTGGTACGTAGCAGTTGCTGAACCCCCATAGAGGGTAGGAATCAGAAACGATTTCTCCTGCGCTCCGGGACCCAGGCCGGTGGTGAGTAGATGGGAAAAACACTCCAGAGAGGCAACCACCGGAGTATCCAAAGTTGTGCAGCTCCAAACCAAGGCTGGGGAAGCCCGAACAAACTGTGAAGTGAAACAACAAGAAGCGCACCAACCTTGTGCATTACCTCAGTAACCAAACTTTATTAAATGAAGGAAAGGTACTCACAAACAGCGGATAAAAACAGGCATGTAAGTCCACCAAGGGACTTCAAACGCAAGAGACCAGCGCAAATTCCATCATGGGTGTAGGTACTCAGTCATGGGTGTAGGTACTCAGTCCAGCTGACGCGTTTCGAAGGTCAAGCCTTCTTCCTCAGAGCTCTGAGGAAGAAGGCTTGACCTTCAAAACGCGTCAGCTGGACTGAGTACCTACACCCATGATGGGATTTGCGCTGGTCTCTTGCGTTTGAAGTCCCTTGGTGGACTTACATGCCTGTTTTTATCCGCTGTTTGTGAGTACCATTCCTTCATTTAATAAAGTTTGGTTACTAAGGTAATGCACAAGGTTGGTGCGCTTCTTGTTGTTTCACTTCACCGTAGAGGGTAGGTACAGAGTAGGGAAGGGTTACATCCCTATACCTTATTTATTCTGGGTTCTGTCAGGAAGAGTTCACTTTACTTCTTGTCTCTGAGGTGCAACAGGACCTGAGTGGAAACTTCTACAAACACAGGGGAATTGCCATCATAGGCCTGATGGGAAGGTACAGCATGGTGCGGCGGCAGAAAACACACAGAGTCTGGTTTGCCAAAGACAATGTATCCCAGAACTTGTCAAACGGTACAACAGACGGGGCGGGGAAGATCACCCAACCGGCACACTTACAACAGTCAGCGGTACATGGATCCTAGCTGTAGACAACGGCCTGGACAGTCCAAGCCAAAGGGGAGCTTCCTGAAGAGGTAGACATAGAATCCACTTTTTCTCTTCTCCTCTGGAACCTCTCCCTACTGCTAGCGCTGTCCCTGACACGCAAGTGACCGGTCCCTACACTAACCACTCACATAAAGTACATCAAAACCTGGGGGCAGCAATTTAAAAAGACTTTGCGTGACCCAAGGGTCACCTGGCTCCAGCACATCCAACCAGATCACTGCCCCAGGTGACCGAGGGAACCATAGAGAATCCCAGTTTCTCCCGACTTCCTTCCCCAGCTGCATTGCTGCTCCAGTTGAGTGCCACTTGCAGAGGAGAAAGTAGTCTGCAGCTGCCTACACTTTCCCTCTCTTTGACAGATGTTGTATCCGGCATCGAACAATAAAAAACATTACAAAAACAGCAACAACACAGTTATGCAAGAAAAACTTCAAACAACATAAACAGAATACTTTGCAGGAAGTTGTCCACGGTTAAACCGAAAGTGAGCTGTGGACTCCACTGTCCATCTCTACTGGGGATTCCAAAGCCTCAGTCAGCTGGGGGTTAACGGTGTCAGCAGCATCTTCTTCATCTGGGCTGGGGGCTGAGTCCTCGCAAGAGTCCATAGAAATGGCGGGGCTGGCGGCCTGTTAAGGAGATGCCTCTGGACTGTCCACAGGTATAGGACTTGGCCTAGCATTTTTATAACTCACGGAGGATGGAAGCTCCAGTTCAAGGAGAGGCAGGTACCATTAAAAGTGGACATCTTGCACTGGTGGGATATCCACGGAGTTTTGGACCTTCCTGCCTCCGGCAGGCTTGGTGGAGCAATCTCCACTTAGCACGCATGGCTGCAACAAGTTGCAGTGGAGCAGCTTTTTGACAGGTTCAAGGCCCTCTGCGATCACATTATAGACTGAGGTTGGGGGTAAAGGCTGCTTCTCCACCCTGTAAGGGTTGTGCTCCCACTTGGGCTCCAGCTTGCTGCCTCTTTCATATTTTGAGTTCCCCACAAACACCCAATGTAGATGTTGGATATGATCCTTGAACAACTTGGAAAAGATAATGATGTCACCTTGATAGACTACCACAGTCTCAAAG
The DNA here is from genome assembly GCF_062004578.1 of Staurois parvus. Taxonomy (NCBI): domain Eukaryota; kingdom Metazoa; phylum Chordata; class Amphibia; order Anura; family Ranidae; genus Staurois; species Staurois parvus. The sequence continues at coordinate 1,076,810 of NW_028318904.1, read as the reverse complement.
CTGAAATCTCCCCAAAACCATTTGCATCAGCTGCTGGAATGTACTAGGAGTGTTACTCAGTCCGAAGGACATACAGTTGAATTCAAATAAGCCCAAGGGTTTGGTAAAGGCAGTCTTTACATGGTCTTGTTCTCTTACTAGTACTTGCCAGTAGCTGCTCGCCAGGTCGAGTATCAAGAAGAACTTTGCTTGGCCCAGTGCCATGAGAGATTCCTCCCCCCTGGGTAGTGGGTAGGCATCCTGGTGGGTGCAGGCATTTAACTTGCAATAGTCCACACAGAACTGCAGGATCCCATCATTTTTATGCACAGGACAACCAGGGCAGCCCACAGGCTAAGGCTTTCTAGGACGACCCCACTCTGGAGCATGATCAGGTCCTTGACCTCTAGAAAAAGGGTTGACCTCTGAAAAAGGGTGGTCTATTGCCTCACTGCAGCCGTAATCCTTGGGTCCAGTTGCAAATACCAGCAGGCGTTTTTCCAGTAGCTGATGAAGGAGCCGCTGTTGGGGCAGGAAGTGAACTGTGAAGTGCACTGAAACATGCATCACTCTACAGCCTCTCTGCCCCTGAAATGACAGCAGCCCGCATTCTAAAATTAAGCATTTTAACATGTGTTGATGTGAACGAACTCTACAGGAGCGAGTCTCTTGCCTCAACCCATTCACGCTGATGGTAGGCAAATTAGCGGCCACAATGCACCGGGCTTTATGCATTGGGGTCACTCATTTGTGTATCTGTCTTTGTACTGAGAGCGTGCCGCATGGCACACTCCCAGCACAGAGACCGAGTCTCACTGAGATCCCTGGGTCCTGTTCTAACTATCGGGACTGGGAACTCCTGATTCCGGGTCATCTGATCCCTGTGATAGCCTCTGATTGGCTATCACAGTGTTCAGTCACCGTGAAGCCCACCCCCCGTGTCTTCTCTCTCTAAATAAAGGAGAGAGATACTGTCACGTACCTGATGGGAGACTGAGTTGACGAGGTCGGCCTCACTTGTGTCCCTAGCTCTGACCCCACTGAGGTTGGAACAGGGGGAGTTTAGGGACCAGGGGGACAAGAGCGCCAGGAGTTGTTGCTTGTGGCTCTTGCAGATGATGGCCTTGGTAGATTGAGTATCCACTGATTTAGGGCACAGTAGCAATAGAGCAGGCAGGTTCTGTGGATTGCCGGATGTGCAGCAGAGCAGGGTAGGTAGCCAGGAACAGGACTGGAGCAGGGTCAGACAAGCCAGGGTCATAAACAGTCGGGCAGCGCAGTATTGAATCAGAAGAGAAAGCCAAGGTCAGGAGCAGAGCCAAAGTCAGGAACCAGGAACAGGAGAGCAATCGGAGTCGGGTCAGGAACAAGCTGGGTCAGCAACAAAGGGAATGTCAGGAACTAGCAGGACACGGGGAGAGCTGAAAGACCAGTCAGCACCGAGGTGCTCTTTAAATAGCCCCCCCCAGTGCCGACAGGGGCGCGTGGGTCATAATGCCTGCCCGGCGCAGTCATCGGTGACAGGTGCGCCTGGGTCCTAGTGCCCGCCTGCCTGTATGCCTTGTCGGAATCCTGCGCATGCACAGATTCATGCCCTGCGGCGATCTTCTCGTTCCCTGATAGATACATTGTAAATTTCATTTACCACCAAATGAAAGCTCACTTTTTCCTGAAATAATGCGGTATAATCCACCTAGATGCACAAAGTGATGATATGGATGGTGTTGCTAACACGTGTCAGTTGGAAAATTGTGCTTAGGCATTAAGATTTGTTTTACTCTTAGGCATGAAGGGGTTAAAGGCTCATGCGCAAAGGTCGTTACGGCTTTCTAGTATAAAAAGAGCCCGCCTTCCCTAACTCTTGATCGTCCTACGTGTTTTGAATCTGTGTCCAAGTCCCAGCTCAGACACATTTAATGTCCACCATTTATAAAGTACTTGCGGACACACCCCCTATAATGGAGGACTCACACTCCTATATGCAGAAATGGACTAGGGCCCTTAACTGCCCCATACCTTTAGATAGCTGAAAAAGATTTGGGATATAGCAGCAGGAACGTCCCGTTGTGGAAGCCACAAAGGAAACATATACTGTATAAGGTTTTAATGTTCTGGTACAGATCTCCAGATGTTCTGATCTCCAGCTGTCCTGCACCCTTTCCTTCCAGCTCTTTCAGATAGATGCTGGAGATGTGATACTGACAGAGGCACACTGCCCCATATATTCCGGTTTTGTCCTAGAATACAGATTATTTTGGGTCTTGGCACACTGTATCTTGGAAAAGGTTCTTGATGTCTCTTTCAAAAGTAAACCCGGTGTAACGGGTCTAATGGTAATGGTATACCTAAAACTTCTGAAAAGCTACTAACTGTGGCCAGGAGATTGATCCATTGTTTCTGGAGTTCCACGGAAATTTTCACGCTCCTTTCTGTTATAGCCAAGGTCATAGTGTTGGAACATTTAACTGCTATCTCTGGACATTTCTTAGATTTCTTTAATGAGACTTGGACGCTTTGGGACACCTCCAGGGGTGGACTGACCATATGGAAACTCGGGCACTGCCCGAGGGCCCGGGGTCAGTAGGGGGCCCCATGAGATGCCCCTGATACCTTTTTCATAGGCTTTTTTGAGTTTGGGCAAGGACACAGGTGCCCCATGATCCCCATGAGTTGTCAGTCTGCCCCTGGACACCTCCCCATACATATTATACTCTCCCTCTGCCATCAAATCTTCACAGATTTGGACTTCTCCCATAGTGAGCATTGCAAAGTAGGTTATTTAACCTCTTACAATCTGTTACATTGTTTTTCCTTTTTTTCTCCCCACATTTCAGATTACTGTATAATCTGTTTTTACTTTTATGTACACTCACCGGACTCTTTATTAGGTCCACCTTCTTAGTACCTGTTTGGCCACCCTTTTGCCTTTAGAACTGCCTTTATTCTTCATGGCGCAGAGTCAACAAGGTGTTGGAAACATTTCTCAGAGATTTGGGTCCATATTGACATGATGGCATCACGCAGTTGCTGCAAATTTGTCGGCTGCACATCCATGATGTGAATTTCCCATTCCACCACATCCCAAAGGTGCTCTACTGGATGGAGATCTGGCAACTGTGGAGGCCATTGGAGTCCAGTGACCTCATTGTCATGTTCCAGGAACCAGTGTGAAGTGATTGGAGCTTTATGACATGGTGCATCATCCTGCTGGAAGGAGCCATCAGAAGATGGGGACACTGGAGTCATGAAGGGATGGACATGGTCAGCAACAATACTCGGGTAGGCCGTGGCATTTAAATGATTCTCAATTAGCACTAAGAGGCCCAAAGTGGGCAAAGAAAATCTCCCCCACACCATGACACCATCACCATCAGCCTGAACCATTGATACAAGGCAGGATGGATCCCCCACACCATGACACCACCACCACCAGCCTGAACCATTGATACAAGGAAGGATGGAGATTTTTTATTTATGTATTAATGTCATACATATCCATCCTCAACTTATATATAAAAGTACAAAATATAATAAATAGAATAAATAAATACAAAACTAAACAAAGAAACTGAAAAAGTCCCAACAACCCCTGTGGGAGAAATAATAAACAAAGAACATAAAAGTCCATAACCTGAAAGGAAAAAACTGAACTTATATACAATATGTACAGTACAAGGCCTCTATGGCCAAGACCATATAATTAGGAGCCTTTATGGCTCAGACATAAACGTAAACCATAAACAATTTCCATATTAAACCTGCCGCTTACGCCCTATATGGCCCAAACTATACACAAAAAACACCTAACCATTATATACACTATGGGGGAGGGCTAAGGAACCCGCAGATCTTCCACGTCTGACACCTACAACCTACCATGCAAAAGGCTACCAAAAAGACCGAAACGCAAAAGCTAGGGAGTGCAAGAGGCAGAAAACAGGGACAGTTCCCATCACCCGAGATCAACAGACCGCAGCAACAGGCTTGATGTTCCTCCACGCCTCCATCCAAGCCCTACGCCGCAGCCTGTCTTTCTCAAGACCCCGAATTTTCCCAACCTCACCAAGAATGTCACTCACCACCACCTGAACAGGGAGGACCTTCTGCCGAATGGAGACCTGACACCGTGCCATCCAAATGTAGTAACGGACAACTAAGCTGACTAAAAACAAGGTGTCCAAATCAAAACCCATGCGACACTCGAATGCTCCGTACACCCACTCCGCATACGACATGCGATGGAGGAAAGGAACACCCAGAGACCCTCCCACCTGTTTATACACCTCTACGTTAAAGGGGCACTGAAGCAAGAAGTGGTCCATAGTCTCCACTTCACCCCCACACTCCGACCTCGGACAACCACGGTCATCCGGAGGACGGTACTTCAGGTTACCCCTCACGTAGAGCCTGCCGTGGAAGGCGAGCCAGGCCTGGTCCCGCAACTTCAGGGGGATCCGCTCCAGATTTATCAACCGCAAACCCTCCCTCAAAACATGGCCCGGGCAATCTCTCAAGGCCAGCGGCGCATGGAAAGCAGATGCTACAATCCTCTCACCCAGGAGCCTCCTAGGGAGGGACCGGACCTCCTCCGCAGTCACATGCCACCGCTGGAGTAACTTCAGGCACGGGGCCGCATAAGCCGGGAGCTTACCATGCTTGACCCGCAGGCTTCTCACTGGCCCACCACTCTCCCAACTGTGCAGAAAGGGTCCAAACCAGATCCGGAACAGTCCTACCCATGCAGGCGGACTCTCTGCCAGCATGTTACCAAAGTTATGTTTCAAGAACATCAGAGAGAAAAAGACCACCGGGTTGACCATACCTAGGCCACCCTCCCGCCTGGATGAGTAAGTCACGTCCCTCTTGACGAGGTTCAGCCGATTCCCCCATAACATCTGGAAGAAACAGCTATAGATCCTCGCATAGAGCGATTCTGGCAAGAGGCAAACGAAGCTGACGTATAAAAAGACTGGGAGCAGGAAAGTCTTGATCAAGTCAACCCTTTCCCTCAAGGAGAGCCGCCACCCCTTCCAGCATCTCACTTTGACCTCGGCATCCGACAGCTTGGATTCCCAATTTTGCTTGCTGTAATCAGCAGGGCCAAAATTGATGCCCAACACTTTGATATTCGGCTGAGGCACTGGGAAGGCGTCCGGGAGTGAGAAGCTCTCACCCTCCCTGCCCATCCAAAGAACTTCACATTTGTCCTGATTGACCTTGGAACCTGATGCCTCGGCATACTGATCCATTACTGAAACCACCTCCTGCGCCTCCTCTGGTCCAGAAATGAAAACAGAAACGTCATCAGCATAAGCCACAACTCTCAAAGGCGGATCTCCAGTGGCACCCACCGGCACCCCGCTCACTGCCCCGCCATCTAGCCTCCTGACGAAGGGGTCGATGGCAAAGGCATAGAGCAAGGGACTCAGCGGGCACCCCTGGCGCACCCCAGATCCAACCTCAAAGGGCTGCCCAACCCAACCATTCACCAACATGAAGCTCTCAGCCCCTTGGTACAAAGTCTTCAACCAGCCGATGAACCTCCCCTCCAAACCATACCGGTCTAGGAGATGCCAGAGGTACTTGTGATCAACTCGATCAAAGGCCTTTGCCTGATCCACCGCCAGCAAGTACTTTCCCCATCCTTCAGCCTTACATCGCTCCAGAGCCTCCCGGACAGCTAACACCGCTGTAAAGGTACTCCTGCCCTGAACCGAGCAATGCTGCTGATGGGAAAGCAAACTGTCTGCCACTGACGACAAGCGCCAGAACAAGATCTTCGCCAGAACCTTTCTATCGACATTGAGGAGGCTGATGGGGCGCCAGTTCTCAATAGCCGAAGGATCCTTACCCTTTGACAGGAGAATAACTGCAGACTGTCTCATGGAAGGAGGGAGAGATCCCTCATCCAGACAGCTGTTATACACTTCCGCGAGACGAGGTGCCAGGCGGGATTTAAAAGCCTTAAAAAATTCGGCTGTCAGACCGTCTGGCCCAGGAGTCTTCTTAATGGCCAGACTATCAATCGCTCTGGACACCTCTTCTGCAGTAATCTCTCCAGTCAAACTCGCCAGAGGGACATCACTGTCCAGACCAGGCGTGGATTCCAAAAAGCTCGACATCCCTGTCCGGTCAAGGTGCTTCTCACTCAGTAAATCCGCATAAAAGGACCTGGAGACCTCCAGAATCCCCGACCTGGATTTAGTCAGGGACCCCGTACTATCCCTCAGAGCAGAGATCGTCTTAACTGCTGCACTCCGTTTGCAATTCTGGAAAGGGTCGGGTGAGTGGTATTTCCCATAATCCCTCTCCAGAACCAAAGAGGCACGCCGATCATACTGGAATTGCCTGAGGAGAAGCTTTACCTCCGAGATTGCCCCCGAATCTCCACCGCTAGAAACAAGGCGGTCGAGCTTCCTCCGCAACCGCTGGTAGGCGTTATACTGTTTAAACTGCCGTCTCTTACCAATGGCCTTGAAAAACCTGCTGATCCGCACCTTGGTGAGCTCCCACCACTCAGACTTACTGCTGCAGAAATCCAGCACAGTCTCCTGCGCCTGAAAGAACTCCTCGAAAGATCATCTCACCTCCTCGTCCTCCAGCAGAGACGAATTCATCCTCCAGATGCCCTTTCCTCTCAGCGGCGTGTCTGAAATATTCAAGGTGACAGATAGCATAAGGTGATCGGAAAACTCCACCGCCCGACACTCAGGTGCCGAGAAGGCAGAGTTCTCCTTCAAAAAAAAACCTGTCTATCCTACTCTGGCTATTACCTCTCCTATAGGTGAAACCCGTGCCGTCTGGGACACTTTGAATCCAAGCGTCAACCAGACCTGCCTCCCTGACTATAGCATTTAGAAAAACGCTGTCGTATCCCAGCCTGTCAGTGAAGCCTCTCCTGTCCTTGGGCCTAGTAATGGTGTTAAAATCACCTCCAAAGACCACCAGCCGGGATGTAAAGAGGTAAGGTTTAATCCTCGCAAAGAGGTTCTTCCTGTCCCACTTGGACTGTGGGCCATAGATATTGATGAGCCGGAGCTCTTGCCCCCTTACGAGAACATCCAGAATCAGACATCTTCCGATCTCTACCTCAATTATCCGCCGACACGTTACCATGCCGGTAAAAAGCACCGCGACTCCGCTGTAAGGCTCAGCCGCAAGAGACCAGTAGGAGGGCCCACGCCTCCACTCACGCTTGGCCAGATGGACATCAGCCAAGGTGGGCAACCTGGTCTCCTGCAAAAAGAAAATATCAGCTTCCATCCCACTGATCAAAAATAAGGCTGTTTCTCTAGCACTTACAGACTTTATGCTGGCAACATTAACGGTTGCCACCTTTATCGGAGCGGGAACTGCCATTAAGATAATTGAGAGGGACGTTTCTTAACCCTCCTCCTGACTTTTTTATCAGGGTCCCTTACACGCTTCAGGAGCCCTCTCGCTTCCTCATCCTCCATCGGAGAAGTGGGATCCAACTCACCCTCATCCCCCGATAGAGCCCCAAACCGGTTTTCCAGGGCCACCTCCCCCACCTCCAGAGAGGAGACTGACCCCGCAGGGGATAGAACAGGCCTATTATGCCTACCCCCAGACACCTGGGACCACCCCTCCTCCTCCTGAGCCCCTACCGGGACAGAACCCTGGGACTCCTGAGGCCCCTTACCAGGCTTCTCCCTCCGCAAAGGCAAGAGCACAGGGGGAGCGGCCACAACTACGCTAGACCTTGCCTCCACCAACCCAGCCCCCCTAGCAGCCTCCCTCAGCAGTTTCTTGTTCCTAGGAGGGGGGACAGGCATGCCAGAAGGGGCGACAGAGGACACAACTGGGACAGATGGGGCAGAAACCAAAGAAGCCTCAGCAGCCTCCACCTCCCCCGCCAGGGTAGCTGCCAAAGCCGAAGCAGCCCTCACTAACTCCTCCCCCGCCTCCTCCGCATCCATGCGGGAAAACTCAGCTGCCAACTCTCCCACAGGGAGGTTATGGAGGGCTTCTGGGCACCTGTTGTACGAGTGCCCCTCCGTACCACAGAGGTTGCACTTGATGATATTGCAATCTCTTGCCAAGTGCCCTATCTCCTGGCAGAGAGAGCAACGTACAACTGGGCAGGTGGCAGCAAAATGCCCCTTAGCCCCACACCGGTGACAGACCCTCGGCTGGCCAGGATAAAAGATAATTAACCGATCCTTCCCCAAGAACGCAGAGGAGGGGACATGCTGGATAACATTCCCGACCACACGGAGGCGAACGGAAGCCGTCCACCCACCGGTCCATATCCCCCGGTCATCCAGGACCTTTCCCAAGGGCCCCAACACATCTCCATACCTGCCCAACCAGACCTGGATATCCGCAGCAGGGATGGATTCATTCCGCACCAGGATTGTAACCTTCTTAACTAGGGACTGACGGGACAAAAGCCGGGGGGTCAAACCCACCCACCTGGGACTGGACACAAAAGTGGCCTCATACCGCTGCCAAAATAAATCAAGATGGTCAGGCCGCATGAAAGAGACATCATATTCCCCGCTCCCAACCGGAGCAATAAAGGCAAAGATTTCACTTGCCTGGAACCCCATCTCCAGAATTCGGTCGATTACCTCCCTCCTACCAAGGGGGGGACCCACCCCTGTCCACTTAATTTGGACAACATTGCGCCTGGCTGCTGAAGTGGGTAGGTTGCCTGCCCTTGCCCTGGCTGACCCCATGGGCACTGGACCACCCCTAACCGCCGCGGAGTAGCTCAACGCGGGCTTAGGGACACTTATACCAGGGGAGCCTGCAGGAGGAACCACTGCACTGGCAGCCAAGACAGGGGGCACAGGCTGTGAAACACTGGGACCCCAGGGAGCTGGGAGGTGGGCATCACTCACCGGGGCAGGGGAGCCCACCTGGACTTGACCCACAGGAGCCTGTACTAGGGGCTCAGAAGACAACTCCCCCCGAGGAGTAGTATGAGGCTGTACACCCGCAGCCATCACAACCCCCGAGGGGGCGGGGCCCGGCAGGACTACTGGGGAGAGGAGACCCCTAGTCAGAACCGTGGGGCGGACCTGCGCTCCTGACACATCAACAGATATACCATTTGTCACCCCCATGCCCAAGAATACCTCACCAGTCCCAGTAGCAGAGTCCTGTCCATTGTGTCCTGAGGGAAGTTCCCCAGCCTTAGCCAGCACCTCCTGCAGACTGTGATCCAGCCGCGCAAAAGCGGCACGCTCCCTGGCCACCGGCTTGGCGGGTTTGCGCGGGATGACGTCACTTCCGGCGTCCACTTCCTCCTCCTCGGATGAAAACTGGAAGTCCGCATGACGCAGTTCCGGTCCTTCCTCCACCGTAAACTGGAGCCCACCTGCCAGCTCTGCCTCCTCCATCTGTGTCCCCCAATCTGTGGGATGCTGCCCAGGGGGGAGAGACTCTGATAATTGTGCAGCCGCACGCTCCTCCATATCAGGCCGAACCTCTTCCTCCACCGACACAGCGGGCTCAGCCAGCCCCTGTCTCCTCTCACCATCCTCCGACAACTCCACTGCAAGATCCTCCACAGATGAGGCCTCCTCCACAGGGCCCCGCACAGCCGCTACCCTGCGGCTCCTCGCGGCCCTGAACTTGGCCTCATTTAGATACCGCTCACTAAGGGCCCCACTCTTCCGCTGCAGCGCCAAAACATACCGCTCCTGTTGGGACACCTGGAGCTCCAAGGCCTCCAGACCTGGCTTCATCGCCTGCCTCTTGGAGGACCACACGCGTAAGTAAGAGGTGCGCAGCTTCTTCAAATCAAGAGACAGCTTCTTAAGCTTTGCCCCCTCCTGCTCCACCAGCCTGATCCGAGCCGCCACACGCTCCCTGTATTGGGAGTAGGTCTCCCCCATCTTTGGGCCCGTTCCCAGGTCCTCCACTGCTGGGATTCGGAGGCCGGTACTAAGTCCCTCCAGGGTACTAACCTCGCTGGACTCAGGTCCCTCCTTCCTTCCTGGATCGGGCAGGGCACTTGGGGTCCCAGGCTTTGGGGCCTTCTTCCCTCCAGGACTAGGCCCAGGGTCTTCCATCCTGTTTAAGCCGGATACATCCCCTGAGGTCCCAGGCTTTGGGGCCTTCAGGTCAGCAGAACCAGGCCCAGGGACCGACATCCCACCTGGGCTGGGTTGGGGCAGGCAAGCCCCAGGCCCCTCAAGCTGTCCTGCAGCTCAGCAGCAGCAGCTCCTCACACAGCCTCTCCTCACAGATCCAGGAAATGACTGACCTGCTGTGCAGGCTGCAGTACCAGTGCTGGCCAGCGGATCACCAGGCAGGATGGATCCCCCACACCATGACACCACCACCACCAGCCTGAACCATTGATACAAGGCAGAATGGATCCACCACACCATGACACCATCACCACCAGCCTTAACCATTGATGCAAGGCAGGATTGGTCCATGCTTTCATATTGTTTGCGCCAAATGCTGACCCTACCATCTGAATGTCGCAGCTAAAATCCAGACTCACACCAGGCAGAAATTTTTTCTATTCTTCTATTGTCCAATTTTGGTGAGCCTGTGCAAATTGTAGCTAGCCTCCGTTTTCTGTTTTTAGCTGACAGGAGTGGCACCCGGTGTGGTCTTCTGCTGCTGTAGCCCATCTGCTTCAAGGTTGGACATGTTGAGCATTCAGAGATGGTATTCTGCATACCTTGGTTGTAATGAGTGGTTATTTGAGTTACGTTTGCCTTTCTATCATCTCCAACCAGTCTGCCCATTCTCCTCTGACACCAACAATACATTTTCCTCCACACAACTGCCTCCCACTGGATATTTTCACTTTTTCGGACCATTCTCTTTAAACCCTAGAGATGGTTGTGTGTGAATCCCAGTAGATCAGCAGTTTTTGAAATACTCAGACCAGCTCGTCTGGCACCAACAACCATGCCACGTTCAAAGTCATTTAAATCCACTTTCTTCCCCATTCTGATGCTCGGTTTGAAATTCGGAAAGTCGTCTGCAACACGTCTAGATGCCTAAATGCATTGAGTTGCTGCCATGTGATTGGCTGATTAGCCATTTGTGTTACCAAGCAATTAAACAGGTGGACCTAATAAAGTGGCCGGTGAGTGTGTAGTTATTTTATATCCATGCTAAAGGGCAATTAGCCCACCTTTTGTAGGTACATTTCTCTTTTCTTTAGAGGTTTTCATATTATGTATTTTTATTTTTTTTTATGTTATCACTGGAAGTGACTACTGAATCTTTTACTATCGATTCCTAACACTCACACACTGCTAATATTCTCTAGCCTTTTTGATGCAGGTATCCTTCTTTATCAGCCTTGCTTATGTAATTGGTGGCGATCAAGTGTGCTCACCAAGACTTAACTGGGGATCCCCCTTCATTGCCTCCGACAGGTTTCACTTTCACTAAAATCTTGTATATTAATGTTTTGTTGACACATTGAAATAATTTACATATATAATTTCCTCAGGTACAGTGGGGCAAAAAAGTATTTAGTCCCCACCAATTGTGCAAGTTGTCCCACTTACAGAGATGAGAGAGGCCTGTAATTGGCATCATAGGGAGACCTCAACTATGAGAGACAAAATGAGAAAACAAATCCAGACAATCACATTGGCTGATCTGGAAAGAATTTATTTGCAAATTATGGTGGAAAATAAGTATTTGGTGAATATGAAAAGTTCATGTCAATACTTTGTTATATATCCTTTGTTGGCAATGACAGAGGTCAGACGTTTCCTGGAAGTCTTCACAAGGTTGGCACACACTGTTGCTGGTATGTTGGCCCATCCTCCATGCAGATCTCCTCTAGAGCAGTGATGTTTTGGGGCTGTCGCTGGGCAACACGGACTTTCAACTCCCTCCAAAGGTTTTCTATGAGGTTGAGATCTGGAGGCTGGCTAGGCCACTCCAGGACCTTGAAATGCTTCTTACGAAGCCACTCCTTCGTTGTCCGGGCGGTATGTTTGGGATCATTGTCATGTTGGAAGACCCAGCCACGTTTCATCTTCAATGCCCTTGCTGATGGAAGGAGGTTTGCACTCAAAATCTCACGATACATGGCCCCATTCATTCTGTCCTGTACATGGATCAGTCGTCCTGGTCCCTTTACGGAGAAACAGCCCCAAAGCATGATGTTGCCACCCCCATGCTTCACAGTAGGTATGGTGTTCTTTGGATGCAACTCAGCATTCTCTCTCCTCCAAACACGATGAGTTGTGTTTCTGCCAAACAGTTCTATTTTGGTTTCATCTGACCATATGACATTCTCCCAATCCTCTTCGGGATCATCCAAATGCTCTCTAGCAAACTTCAGATGGGCCCCGGACATGTACTGGCTTAAGCAGGGGGACACGTCTGGCACTGCAGGATCTGAGTCCCTGGCGGCGTAGTGTGTTACTGATGGTAGCCTTTGTTACGTTGGTCCCAGCTCTCTGCAGGTCATTCACTAGGTCCCCCCGTGTGGTCCTGGGATTTTTGCTCACCGTTCTTGTGATCATTTTGACCCTACGGGGTGAGATCTTGCGTGGAGCCCCAGATGGAGGGAGATTATCAGTGGTCTTATATGTCTTCCATTTTCTAATTATTGCTCCCACAGTTGATTTGTTCACACCAACCTGCTTGCCTATTGCAGATTCAGTCTTCCCAGCCTGGTGCAGGTCTACAATTTTGTTTCTGGTGTCCTTCGACAGCTCTTTGGTCTTCACCATAGTGGAGTTTGGAGTGTGACTGTTTGAGGTTGTGGACAGGTGTATTTTATACTGATAACAAGTTCAAACAGGTGCCATTGATACAGGTAATGAGTGCAGGACAGAGGAGCCTCTTAAAGAAGAAGGTCCAGGTCTGTGAGAGCCAGAAATCTTGCTTGTTTGTAGGTGACCAAATACTTATTTTCCACCATAATTTGCAAATAAATTCTTTCCAAATCAGCCAATGAGATTGTCTGGATTTGTTTTCTCATTTTGTCTCTCATAGTTGAGGTCTCCCTATGATGCCAATTACAGGCCTCTCTCATCTCTGTAAGTGGGAGAACTTGCACAATTGGTGGCGACTAAATACTTTTTTGCCCCACTGTATGTGTAATGATATGCTATACCTATACTTTGGTTACACCAATTATCTCCCGCAGTTGTATATTTTTGGCCGTGCTTATGTCTTGTAATATGCAAATCTTTCATAAAAATCTACAATAATAAAAAAAATATATAAAAAAAAGAAGAACCCAGCTAATTTATCTTCTGCAGTTTTTCTGAAATCTCATTTCATTCACATGTGTGTTCTTCACAGGTGGCTTCCAGCTCTGCGAACAGAAACGATGGCATCTATTTTGCAGAAATACCCCAACTCGTTGCTTTCGACCACGAAATTATTATCCAACTTCAGCAAGATGAAACCGTCCGAAATGCTGCCGAATCCTTGTACAATAAGGAAACGACGGGGGGCCGTCCAAAAAGTCTGCTAGAATGGGATGAGCGGTCTGGAGGGTTCAAAGCACTGAAACCCGAAGGAACCAATGCTATCGAGATAACTGGAAACACCAAACTTTCTGTGGTGGGAAATGGAGGACATAGAGAAGGAGAGATGTCTGTGGGTGGGAAAACGGCCAATCAGCTGGCAGAAGTCATTATTAAACTTCGGGAACATGCATCCCCTCTACACTGGTCTGAGAAACAAGACGGTGTTAAGGAAATAAGTCTGGTTTTCTGCAAGGTGGGAGCTGGAGAAGAAGGGAAAGGCTTTGTAGGAAAATTCTTGATAGGGTTGAAAAACAAACAAATCACTGCTGGTTCAGTTTCAGTTCGCACAGTTAAGGTCATAGTAGAGGGGGAAGGAAGAAAAGTGACAAGGGACCCAGATGATCCAAAATGGGAGAGCAGACACAACCCAGAACACAAGCGCAAATTCTACCTGGACAAAAACAATGAAGTCCAGGAAGTGCGCGATACAAGAGGAAGAAGCCCAGAGTCGCAGAGGCTCCAGAACCTTGCTGTGGAGTATGACCCACTTGCTCGAGATAACGTTCCAATCCTTGATCTGTATTATACAGAGGAAGATAAAATATATCATATTTCAGATGATTACATTACCCAGTTTGTAAGAAATACCATAACGGAACGTTTTAGAACATATGAGGATCAAACTCTGAATACAGAACTTCTAAAGGTTCATAAGGCATCTGGGAATGAAGAATATGTTATGGTCCCAACCATAAGCAGCCTGGATGAATTGTTACAAAATATTAAGGACATCATAGACACTTCAAATTCCGAAAGAAAGAAACTGCTACTAAAATATAGATGGCACTTACTGAGAAATGGTATAAGCATAGACAAGAATATTGGTATAAAAGAGACGTGGCGTGAAGTAAAGGAAGCAGCACACACTAACCGTTTTATACAGGACATTTGTAATACAATAGAAAATAAAATGGCAAAGCAGAAAAAGTATTTCCGCTTTAAAGACTACGTCTACGCTATAAATATGAAGGACTTTTATGTGAACCTGCATGGGACAACAAACCAAAATCACATTTCACAAGTCGAAAATTTTATCACAGGTCATGTTACCTATGATGAAATCGGCAGAAATATGGAAAACAAAAACAATTTTGTGGACATGGTAAAACTATGGATCAGTGGCAGGCAGAATGAAATGGGGAATATTAATCCTTACGATGGAATGGCTGTTCTGGCCACCCATATATCCGAGGCTGTCAGAAACCCAGATATGTTTATCGCTAATCAACAACTGTGGGATTTTCACATAAAATGGGGTCAGTTTCGTCACCGCAACCCAATGCTAAGAGGGCAGACATGGTCAGGTGACCACGCTGCTATAGGACCAGACTACGAGACAACTGACCAAGACAGGAGGGAGAAAATTAAAGAGGAAACTCTGTCTGTTATGAAGCAATGGATAATTATGAAAAAGGGAAGTGAATACTCTGGAGAAAATCGCAACAATAACGTACAACCAATAGAAATGACATTAGGCGATGTAAAAACAAAAATGGGGGTTGTGATTCGGCCTCTAGACAACATAAACTTTGAGAGACAAATAGGGCCAATGCCCCCATCTGAAGATATAAGAAATGATCTGCTAACCATCGAAAAGCAGGGAAGAGAAAATTCTCTCGAGACAGAGTTACTCTTAAAGATGATGGAGGACAGGAAACAACTTATCGAGAAAATAACCGACAAAATTAGAGAACAGACACCAGAGGATCTGTCCAGATACCAGAAAATGAAGTTGATCGAGAGATATGAAGAAGGCATCAAGATAGTTTTGCAGAACAAGCAAAACCCTTCAGAAACAAAGGAGATTTTAATGCCCGGAATGAAGGACGCTTTAAAATCAGAAGATGTAATAAATTCATATTTTGGACAAAACCATTCAGTTTCCAGCAACATTAACCATGGCTTGGGACTCTATAGGACTTTGATGGGTTTTCAAGCTGCAAACCAGATGTTTGCTGCGGAAGAAAAATGGAAAAGAGGCATCAAGTTAGCACAGGGTGTGCATGGAGTGTCCAAAATGACTGGTTTTAAGGCAGCAGTCAATGATTTTGTTGGCAACATTGCCCAAAAATCAATAGCCAAAATCTCTACACATCTAGAGGAAATAGCAGCTGCAGAGTTCACAAGTAGTATGTCTAAGGTTGGCAATGTTGCTAGGGAAGTTCCTGTCCTCTCAGCTGCTTTTACTGCCTTTAGTATATATGAGGATCTCACGCAAGACGATCCAATAGGAATAGTAAATGCAATACTTGATGAAGCGATATTTGTCTTATCCCTGGCTGGTCCGGAAACGCTTCCAATAACTGCAGCTTTAACGATAATACGTCTACTTCTCGATCCGCTCTACCATGAAATTAGGCACGAGCTCGATGCTTTACCTCCAGATGCCAGTAAATGGGACAAATTTGTAGCTGTTATTAGAGGGGTTGGTCTAGCCATAAGAGATGTAGGCAATGGTTTTCTGGACATACTGAAACAGATAAATGTACAAGTAATGATCTATAATGTTTACAGCCTAGAAGAGGAGCACAGAAAGAGCATGGACATTGTGCACAAGCTGCAAACTGCTGAAAATTACTTCCAGATCGTAGATGAAAAAGATGGGGATGCATGTCACAAAAAGATAGACTTTACCCAAGGGGAAGAGTCTGCCTATGGAGGAAACCTAAGAGTTGAGCTAACAAACCACAGTTCAATGATTATTACCCTGACTGATCCTGTTTCATCAAAAAGAATTGAAAAAGAGATCTGGTTTGAGAAGGACTGTGAAACTGAGGATCTAGTTTTGGGAATCGGAGAAGCTGTAAATATTACAATGCAACAGCAAACTGCAACCGCCTTTTGGTTCATTCCGCTATCAAGAAGGGAGGTCATTTCTTCTATGACTCTAGATGAGAGATCATTATATGGCACCTACATAGGCAATGCCAAAACCAACCGCTTCTTTGCTGTGCAACAAAATATCATTAAAGGCCTTTCTTACACTCTTGATAAATATCACTATGAGCTTTATGGGAGAGATGGCAATGATATCTTTTTTTTAGGTCCACAGATGAGCTTTGTGCATGGAGGGAATGGCCGAGACATTTACTATATTCCCCTTGATGGAGGGAGAACTGAGATTTGTAATCATGCAGCCGACAAACTGATGGACCTTTTAGTTTTCAACATTACATTTCAACAAATAAATGCTAGAAAGGTAGGAAAAGACATCAAGTTTTTTTACAACAATCTTCATGAAATATGGATTAAAAAATGGTTTCTTGGGGAAGAATACCAGCATATGAGCTTTAAAAGTTCAGACGGAATTTTATTTGATGTTGGACAAGTCAAGTTGAGTGGAAAAGTTGATTTGTGGCCCGTCACTCTGGATTTTTCAAATCAAGATTCTGCCGGAAACATTGACCTGCAAAACTCACCTTGGAAAACAGTAGTTACTGTCATAGGGACAGACTTTGATGACATTATAAATGGAAACGAGCTGAATAATGTGATTCAGGGACGAGGCGGAGCAAATACCATTGCTGGTCGAGAGGGAAAAGACATGTATATTATACAACAAAAAAGGAGGTGCGACACCATTGATAATTTTGCAAATGATGACCTAATAGATTTAGTTGAGTTGCCTGTAGAGCTTCAAAGCCTAAAAGTTACATTAACACCCCCATATTCTCTAAAGATATGGGACTCCAATGGGAAGAGCTGTGTCATCATCAAGGACTGGAAGAGAGGATGGCAATGGCAGCACGTCATATTCAAAACCAAAGATTTAGCGGTGTTTCAGGTTTCCAATACAACGACAGAGCCAGAAATCAGCTCACTAGTGTTGGACTATAGGGACTCTAAAGAAGGAGTAGATATTAACTTAAATACCATTCCAGGAAATGAACATATAATGACTGTGATTGGCTCCTCATACTTTGATTCAATTCAAGGAAACAATAAAGCAAACTTCATTCAAAAAGGACGAGGTGGAGGCAAAGTAATGGGAGGAGACGGCAGCGATACATATATTATTGATTGCAGTCCAGATACCATCTACATTAATAATTATGCAGAGGATGGCATGATGGATGTCCTTTATATTAAGGGCGAATACAGCAAACTGAGATTCCAAAATGCAATATATAGTGCACAACGGTCTTCCTTAGGAAGAACTGAATTTTCCGATCTTGAGATTAGTAGTAGTGAAAATTGCAAAATTATATTAAAAGATTGGTTCACATCAGAACTCTACAGACATTTACAGATTCGGACAGAGGATGGAGTCATCTTTAGCATTCCCAATGGAACACAACCCATTGTATATGCCATAGATAACTCCAGAGATACATTACCTATGAACGTTCTCAACACCAGGTCTGGCATGTATGAAGGGGCGACCAAGATAATTGGGCCTCCTAGAAACATTGAAATATTTGGGAATGCGAAAGACAACTACATTGACCCGGGGACAAATGGAGCATCCTTGATCGGTGAAGATGGCAGAGACACCTACCAACTAAGAAAAAACTATGAGGGCGATTACAACATCAACAATTACGCCACTGACCACAAAGTGGATTATCTTGTTCTCGATGTCAACTTTAGAGATATTCAGTATGTGATACAGACAACTACTATTCCAGCCATTAAGCACGTGGTGCTAACTGCTCCATCAGTTGCCAAATGGCAATGCCGCCTTCTTCAATTTGGCTCAAGTGAAAATTACAGACATCTGATAGTGCAGAGCAATGATGTGTGGTTCACCTTTTCAGAGGAGACCTTAGAGATTCAGCCTTTATTTTCAGACTACAGGCTTCACAATAAAGAGTTTCATCTCGATCTCTCAGCAGGAATTCTACATTCTTTGCCAACCGTGTATGGATCTCTCCAGGAAAGAAACTTCATTGATGGCAATGCTTTGAATAACACGATTATAGGGGGTAAAAATACAGATGTACTCTGTGGTGAAGATGGGAATGATGTTCTCCAAGGGTCGGATGGGAAAGACTACCTTTCAGGTGGACCTGGAGATGACCAAATCTATGGAGGTGAAGGAGATGACCTCATCCTGGGTGAAGCAGGGAACGACCTTATCTATCCGGGTCCAGGAGCTGATACAATTTATGGAGGTACGGGATCAGATACCTTATTGTATTTAGGGAACATCAGCAGTTCATCCGGTGTGTTTGTCAATTTGCATCTTGGCTTCGGGTCAGGTGCGGACGCTGAGGGAGACCTCTACTTTGGAATGGAAAATATACTGGGTACCAGCTATGATGACATTCTTATAGGAAACGATGACAACAACTACCTCAACGGTGGAGGAGGCAGCGACCTTATCCAGCCAATGGGTGGATATGACGTTCTTCACGGAGGAGAAGGAAAAGATGTTTATAACCTCATAGATGCCACCGGCACAAAAATGATAAACAACTTCGCCATGGATGAAAAAGAGGACCTGATCTATATCGAAAATTCTATCATTTTAGAAATCAGGCAGTCAAAATTTAACGATGACCATGAATTAACCTTCCATTACAGTGCAGAATCTGATGCAAGGTTAAAAGTCTTGATCAAAAACTGGTATATTTCAGAAAAAAACAGACATCTTCGTTTGCACATTCACAGAAGATATAGCCAGGGAAAAGTCGTTTTTCACCATGTTATCTGAGTAAAATTATAATTACAAGAAAAAAATGATATAGCAGTTATAATCCTGCAGAAATTGGTGTGCTGGTCGAATGTTTTTCATTGATTTAAAGCTGAAAACACTGCATTTGGCCACTAGAGAGTGCAAAATAAAAAATTCATGCATGCACTTTTCGTTTCAATGTGTTTATTGAATTTTTCAAGGTTGAGTGACAGTACATTAGAGAGATGTCAGTACATAGTGAATGAGTACAGTGAATGATACAATATTCACCATTAACAGTGTTCTGTCGTCATTCAAAACATTTTCAAACATAAAAACAGAGAAAGTCATTTATTTGGTGCTCAGCAGGGAGGACCATTCCAATTGAAGACATATATGGCCAGAAATGGTGCTAGAAATGGCTTAGAGCTGTCAAACTCAATTTAATCGTGGGTCACATCAACATTTGGTTTGCCCTCAGAGGGCCAGTTGCATCTATAAAACTAGATGTCCAGAACACCCCCTTACATCAGATGTCAAGACCCTTCCCCCCCACCATCAGAAGTCAAGAATCCTCCACCCTCCCTTACATCACAGTGCACCCCCCTTACCTTGTGCTGGGAAGAAGCTGGGGTTTGACCTGAGTAGCAGAAAGTGCAGGGTCTGGAGGAGGACCAGGAGAGGACTGGAGTCAGCTGCCACAGTCTGCTGACTGCTGAGACCAGAGGAGGTGGAGTTGAGGGGATGTTGTGGCTGCACAGAGAGGTGCAGGATCTGTAGGAGAAATTCTGTCCTCTCTGCTCTCTGAGAAGATGGGGGCGGAGATGAGAGGGGTGCAGCTGCAGGAGAGGTGCGAAGGGCCACATAAAATAGCCTGGGGGCCAGATTAAGCCTGCAGGCCTTGCATACCTCCCACATTTTTAAGATAGGACTGAGGGACACCTATTAGTAAATGTATGTAGGCACAAGATACCCCCCCTGAAGAAGAAATCTACAAAAAAAAGATTAGTGGAACCCACAAGTGCTTTTTTTGCCACTACAATCCGTTTATATTGGCTGTTGATTGTTATACTGTAAATTCAACCATTTAGAAACTGGATGAATGGTTTAGCACTGGGAAAAGTGCATTTTATATACAACTGTAAAAATCTGACCAAAGTGAGGGACAAATGAGGAGGAAAGAGGGACTTTGTTCTAAATCAGGGACAGTCCCTCGAAATCGGGGACAGTTGGGAGGTATGGCCTTGTGTTTGACACATGAGGCTTAGAGAGATGTACAAAGTAGAAGAAAAGAAAGAAATACAAAAAGTGAGAGTGGATAAGTTGGAGTGGAAAGAAGGGGAGGAGAGGGAAAAAAGGAAATAGGGAGGGGTACAACAGGGGGGAATATCGCGTAATATTTATTTTTATTAAAGGTACTTATATATCGCCATCAATGTATGCAGCGCTTTCCATATATATTGTACATTCACATCAGTCCCCGCCCCCGAGGAGCGTACAATCTAAGGTCCCTAACTCACATTCATACATACACATATTAGTGACAATTTAGACAGGAGCCAATTCACCTCCCAGCATGTCTTTGTCAGGGCGGGGCTGTAGCACGGACAGGTAGGCCTAGTGGCAGGGTAACGCACTGGCTGACGACAACCACCACCAACAGACTGAAGTCCCTCAGGGCGCGGAGTCTAAGTCCCAGGCTGCCCTTCACCAGGGCCCCTGATGGTGGGGATGGACTTGACACAGCCAGGAACCAGGTCGTGACCCCCGAGACACCCCGGCTGCGGTAATGGCCACCGCCAATGGCATGTAGCTGGTGAGAATGACAATAGCGTAGTCAGGCAAGCCGGGTCAACAACAACGGGACAAAACGGTACAGAACAGTAGACAGAGAATCACAGGTCACGGGCCGGGTTCAGCAACGGAAGGTCAGATCAAAGGAAACACAGAGAAGGGTCTAGTCACAAGCCGAGTCAGATACCAGAAGAGTTACGAGCGTATACACAGAGCTGTAGCAAGACAAAGACACAAGACACAAGTGCAAAGAGCATGTGCGGATCACAGGCTTATATGTACTCAGCCACACCCCTCTGGGGGATGGACCTCAGAGACCTGAAGGCATAAAAGATTCCCACCATGCTCAGCAGAAATCCAAGATGGATGCCAGCACATGGAGTAACATAACCTCTGGGAAAAGGTAGGACCTTGACAGTCTTTGGAGTGTGGGAGGAGACTAGTGGAAACCCATGCAGGCACAGGGAGAACATGCAAACTCCAGGCAGGTAGTGCTGTGGTTGGAATTTGAACCAATGACCCTATTACTGCCAGGTGGAAGTGCTAACCATTTAGCCATTGTGCTGCCTCTCAACAGCTGGACCAATAGGGGCCCATATTAAATGGCTAGATTTGGATAGCGGTATGCGATCCAGGGGTCCCAGATTTTGTGAAATTTGGTATGGTTATTAGCAAGATCAGGATTCATCATCAGGGAAGTGGGTGGATTGTTTTGTCCACACCCTGGCTATGGTCATTGTAGAAGCTACAGTAGAAGAATGAAATGAGTCATTTTGAACTGTCTTGTAGTAAGGCCAGGAGGCTCAAACTGTAGTAGTGCTACCCAGGAGTCTCTTAAAATTGGATCCCTAATAACTTACAAAAAAAAAACAAAACTTTAGAGCAGAAGCAGTTCAGCATTGGGCAGATCCACCATACTGTATATGGAGGACATTGCCAGTAGCCTGATATACTCTGAAACACAGGCCCGAAGATCCAGGGAACATATGGGCCAGATACAATCTGGTAAGTAACTTATAAGCGGACTCCAATGTAGTAACATTAATGTCTGATGTAATTCACACAGGTAAAGAAAAGTGCCAGCATATAATGTATGATGTTATCGCTTCCCTGGGCATCAGGAACAGCCGCCAGTAATGGTAAGGCAAGAGAGCCACCGCTCATTCTACATATCTGAGCCAGCAGGTATGATGATGTCACATTGTAACTATGGTGTGACATCATTACACCTGTCGGCTCATTCTACACATCTAACCTGGGTGGCGTGATGACATCACATTGATCAGTAATCAGGACACTGGTATGGGGTATGGCAGTGATCAGGACACTGGTATGGGGTATGGCAGTGATCAGGACACTGGTATGGGGATGGCATTGATCAGGACACTGGTATGAGGTATGGTGGTGATCAGGATGCTAGTATGGGGTATGGCTGTGATCAGGACGCTGGTATAGCGGTGATCAGGATGCTGGTAGGGGGTATGGCGGTGATCAAGATGCTGATATGGCGGTGATCAGGGCGCTGGTATGGGGTATGGCGATGATCAGGACGATGGTATGGGGTATGGCGGTGATCAGGATGCTGGTATGGGTTATGGGCGTGATCAGGATGCTGGTATGGGGTATGGTGGTGATCAGGACGCTGGTATGGGGTATGGCGGTGATCAGGATGCTGGTATGGGGTATGGTGGTGATCAGGATGCTGGTATGGGGTATGGCGGTGATCAGGATGCTGGTATGGGGTATGGAGGTGATCAGGATGCTGGTATGGGTTATGGGCGTGATCAGGATGCTGGTATGGGGTATGGCGGTGATCAGGATGCTGGTATGGGGTATGGCGGTGATCAGGATGCTGGTATGGGGTATGGCGGTGATCAGGATGCTGGTATGGGGTATGGTGGTGATCAGGATGCTGGTATGGGGTATGGAGGTGATCAGGATGCTGGTATGGGGTATAGAGGTGATCAGGACGCTGGTATGGAGTATGGTGGTGATCAGGACACTGGTATGGGGTATGGAGGTGATCAGGACGCTGGTATGGGGTATGGAGGTGATCAGGACGCTGGTATGGGGTATGGCGGTGATCAGGACGCTGGTATGGGGGATGGCGGTGATCAGGATGCTGGTATGGGGTATGGCGGTGATCAGGATGCTGGTATGGGGTATGGCGGTGATCAGGACGCTGGTATGCGTTATGGGGGTGATCAGGATGCTGGTATGGGGTATGGTGGTGATCAGGATGCTGGTATGGGGTATGGCGGTGATCAGGATGCTGGTATGGGGTATGGTGGTGATCAGGATGCTGGTATGGGGTATGGCGGGGATCAGGATGCTGGTATGGGGTATGGTGGTGATCAGGATGCTGGTATGGGGTATAGAGGTGATCAGGACGCTGGTATGGAGTATGGTGGTGATCAGGACACTGGTATGGGGTATGGAGGTGATCAGGACGCTGGTATGGGGTATGGTGGTGATCAGGACGCTGGTATGGCGGTGATCAGGGCGCTGGTATGATGTATGGAGGTGATCAGGATGCTGGTATGGGGTATAGAGGTGATCAGGACGCTGGTATGGGGTATGGCGGTGATCAGGACGCTGGTATGGTGTATGGCGGTGATCAGGACGCTGGTATGGGGTATGGCTGTGATCAGGACGCTGGTATGGGGTATGGCTGTGATCAGGACGCTGGTATGGGGTATGGTGGTGATCAGGATGCTGGTATGGGGTATAGAGGTGATCAGGATGCTGGTATGGGGTATGGTGGTGATCAGTATGCTGCCATGACATATGGGGTGATCAGGATGCTGGTATTGGGTATGGGGGTGATCAAGACGCTAGTATGGGGCATGGGAGTGATCAGGACGCTGGTATGGAGTATGGCGGTGATCAAGTCACTGGTATGGGGCACGGCATTGATCAGGATGCTGGTATGACATATGGGGTAATCAGAATGCTAGTATGGGGGTGATCAGGATACTGGTATAACATATGGGGTGATTAGAAGGCTGGTATGGGGTATGGTGGTGATGAGGACATTGGTATGGGGTCTGTGGAGAGGATTGAGTCACGAGCGCTGTAGTGAGTGTGCGGGGAGCAGGAGACTGCTATACCGTTTGCTGTTTTATGCTGTTATACTGGTGTCGGTGAAGACACCCTTTTTGTGAGTGTAAATTTTTATTAAATTGTTGGATACTTTTATAAAAAAAACTGGCTGCACCATGATTTTCTCTTTCATTCCCAAACATGACCTCGGTGGAGAGATATAAAAAGAGAGAGTGATATAATGCTCCTGGAACCATTATATTGAGTGGTGGATACCTACCTTATGGATGATAGTGTAGCTATTGATCATCACACCTGAGAAGTTGATTCATTGCATCGGCTCCCAGAGCAAAAAGCGTTTTTTGCTGATCTAGAGATTGATCAGCATGGAGCTCTGGTGAGTTACCCGACTTTACTTTTGGTGGTGGATTTTGGCACAATTTCTTTGAGAGCACCTGAATTTGGAAAGGATTTGTTTGGACATTTGAAGAAATTCAGAATTGGACAATTTTTTATATTCACAAATTGAATTATTTAAATTACTTATGCACTAAAAAATAGTTTTGCACATAATTTTGATTTTTTTTATATTAATTGAGAATAGATATATATATATCTTTTGTACTAATGTTTCTACACTAAATTAGGAATAGTTTGTGGTTTTAGCGCATTCCTTTATTTAAGATTTTTTTATTTACTTTTACACTTTGCTGAAGTGTTGATCATTGAAGATGGTCATTGTAACAGCAGAGTTATCAGCTGTTATGAATGGGTTAATTATTCATGGCGGCTGTGATTACTAGTGATCTTTGATAGGCTACAGCTAATCACATGGTACAGGGGAGCTGTGATTGGCCCAGGTACCATGTGATAGCTGTGGGCCAATCACAGCATACAGCTGTTATGAAATAATTCATTCTAACAGGTTTGTTAGAAAAAAATAACTTTTTTATTCAATCTTTAAAATATTTTTTTAAATTTAAAAAAAAATGTTTAAAACTTTTTTTATTACATTTTTATTATTTTGTTTTACATTTTCATTATTATTATTATTATTATTTTGTTTTACATTTTCATTAATATTATTATTATTATTATTTTGTTTTACATTTTTATTGTGCTCTTGCATGGCGAACACTTCCTGTTATCTCACATATATATTATTATTATTAGAGCCAAATGTACCCCCCTAACTCCTCCCACAGTTTTTACACTACATAGACAGTAATATACGGAAACGTGCGGATTGTTCCCGATTGGTGTGCTATTACTTTGTGGAACGTTTTGCCAAATGGTTCACAAAATATTGGCGTTTTTGTGGTGAAATTGGTCCCATAGGAATGAATGGCGGAATGTTCAAAGCTAGAGTGTGAGCTGAAAAATCAGGACATGATTTCTAAACGGCCATCACTCCCTCATTTTCAAGCCCACCTACACAAATCTTATATCAAAACGTTCAGCTATCCCTGCTGCCACTAAAAATGTCCACAGCTAAGCCATAGCCCTGATAGTTTTCACAATATGACCATTTGTTTGCAACTCACGCCACCCATTGACATTCATTGAAACTCCACTCTAGCCACCTCAAATTTGAAGGGCAATTTCTAAACTGCGACTGTGCCTTCATTTTTAATATTTCAGAGACATACTATGCATCAAAATGTAGGTCTGGGTCTTGTGATTCTCACAATATAAAGCTCTTCGCTGTAGAATTTATAATTTTTACACTACAACCATTTGAGGATGGCCACTGCCAGTGAAGTGAGCAAGTTGGAGCAGTTTGTTTTTAACCGCTCTTCTCTGCTCTTGCTGTAGAGCGATTTGCCATAGGAACCCAGGTGTGTGCGCAGGCAGCAGAGTGACAAAAGCTAGAGTGTGAGTTGTAGACTACTGGTGGAGGCAAGAACACTTCACACCATTTCCCCAGAAATTGGAGCTTTTCTAGTTGTTATTATTATTATTATTATTTTGTTTTCACATATTTTCATTAGAGTAGGTCAGTGTCACCATAGTAACACTGTACTACTCTGGGGGGGGCAGATATTTATATCACATATTTTCATTAGAGTAGGTCATTGTCACCATAGTAACACTGTACTACTCTGGGGGGGATTATATATTTATCCGGCCATCCGGACTGACCCAGTGTCGGTTGTGGTGAACAGGAACACAAGTGTACCCTGTTTGCAGACTCCCCAATTTTTTTTTGTTTTACATGCTCACTCATTTCCACGCCCAACGTATTACGACTCCTCCGCAGATTTGGGAGGATATGCGGGTTGGACATGACTAAATCGGTGGCTCTACGTGTGTCGGTTCCTGCCAGGTTGGTTGATCGCCTTAAGGATCATTCTCCCCTTCGCCTGGGGCGCTACTCCTATACCCCAACCATGGAGTCACTTTATACATTTAATTATCCACCTCTTTTTAGGAAACTGGAGGCAGATTTCACCAATGGTCCTCACATGTTCTCTCCAGGTTGGGTACAATGGACTCAGTTAAAACGACTTTGCTGTCAAGAGTTCTTTATTTTTTCTCCTCTCTCTCTTCCTATCCCCGAACCTCGTGCGGGGGTGGCACGGTTTTAATCCAAAGTGATTCAAGACCACAAGGGGCATCCATTTTCTACGAAGATTCTTTTTCATCACAAACCACGAGAGGGACTGGGGCTCCCTCATCTCTTGTACTACCAGGCAGCTCGGTTGACTCAGCTTTCTGTTATGTATTGTCGGTATACTAGGCTGGATTGGGTGTATGGAGAGGTTGGCGACCCCTGGGACAACCTGGTGTCCCCCCCTAAGTGTAGACCTCCCATTTTGGACCTTACACTCTCGCACTCTTTTGCATCGTTGAACCCGCACCGACATAACAGTGACCTGGTCTCCTTCTTTAACCCTCTGGTACATATCTTCAGTCATCTGCTTCCCCCCCAGGGTTTGACAGTAAGGCCTTTAACCCCTTCTCTACAGGGCACTTATACCCCCTTCTTTACCAGGCCAATTTTCAGCTTTCAGCGCTGTCGCACTTTGAATGACAATTGCGCAGTCATGCAACATAGTACCCATATGACATTTTTATCATTTTTTTCTCACAAATAGAGCTTTCTTTTGGTGGTATTTAATCGCCACTGGGCGCTTTACTTTTTGTGCTATAAACAAAAAATTTGCAAAAAATTAAAAAAAAAAAAAGTTTATTTGTTTCTATTATAAAATTTTTCAAACAGGTAATTTTTCTCCTTCACTGATGTGCGTTGATGAGGCAGCACTGATGGGCACTAATAGGCGGCACTGATAGGCAGCACTGATAGGCAGCACTAATGACGTGTCACAGATAGACAGCACTGATAGGTGTTACTCACTGGCATCACTGCTGGGTACTGACTGGCACAACCTCTGGGCACTGACTGGCAGCACTGCTGGGCTGCACTGATGGGCACAGGTGGGTGGCACTGGTGGGCACAGGTGGGTGGGCACAGGTGGGTGGCACTTCTTGGCACAGGTAGGTGGCACTTCTGGTCACAGGTGTGTGGCACTGCTGGGTGGCACAGGTGGGTGGCACTGCTGGGCACCGATCATCAGTGCCCTGATGACCGGTGCCGATCCCCGCTTTAACAACTGCCGGTTCTCGCCAGTACTTTCCTCACGATCTGACAGCATGAGGAAAGTGCAGCCGAGAACCGGCACTTGCATTTCCCGGTGATCAGCGTGTCATTGGACACGACTGATCACCTGGTAAAAGGCTGCTGTGATTGGCCTTTTACCACATCACGTGATCAACTGTGTCTGTAGGACACAGAGATCACGCAGATCGCCAGGTGCGCTTCCCCTGGGGCACGCAGGAGAGCGCGTTCCGGGAGGACGTCATATGACGCTCTCCCAGAACTGGCCGGCCGCAGTGTAGTCGCCATTCAGCTATCTGCGGTTGGCAGGTAGTTAAGTGGTGGTTGGATAAGGGGTTGTATATAATTGGGCCCTTTTTTACACACAGAGGGTCCTTTACGTTGCGTTACTGTGTTGAAACCTTTGAAATGCCCCAGTCAGAGTGTTTTTTTTGCTTTTTTCAAATATCTTAGGGTCGTTTTGGCCCGGAGAAGCAGGAACTCCATCAGGTTGCCTCTTATGAAAAGTGGTGCTCAGGACACAGGGAGGGGGTATATCTCTCATATGTGGGCTGTTACTGGGCACCCCCACTAAATTTTCCTATATGCTAGATGGGTCAGGGGAGCTGGGGGAGCTCAGAGAACTGGATTTGTGGTGTTTCTTAACTATAATTCTGAACGTGGTTTAAATGGAAGCTGGTCTGAAGGTTCTCACCAGATGGTGAGGTATTTAGTCCCGACCAGGGGTGGACTAACCATTTGGAAGCTCGGGCACTGCCGAGGGCCCGAGGTCAGTAGGGGGCCCCATGAGATGCCCCTGGTACCTTTTTCATAGGCTTGTTTGAGTTTGGGCAAGGACACAGGGGCCCCATGATCCCCTATTGCCCAGGGGCCCCATGAGTAGTCAGTCCGCCCCTGGTCCCGACACGTTTAGCTGAAATGTACCCCTCGGTTTCACCTCTCTGCTTTCAAGGGTGTGACCTGTGAAGCTCCATGTACCATATTTGGTCGGAGGTCCCCCAGACCCACAGCTTCTGGAATGGAGTCTTTGCCTTGGTGCATAGGGTCATGGGTCTATCGGTTCCTCAGGTACCCTACATCGCTCTTCCTAATGCGCC
Organism: Staurois parvus; assembly: GCF_062004578.1. Lineage (NCBI taxonomy): Eukaryota > Metazoa > Chordata > Amphibia > Anura > Ranidae > Staurois > Staurois parvus. The sequence goes on along the minus strand of NW_028318904.1, from coordinate 1,048,163 downwards.
CATGAAAGGTGTTCCTCCCCACCTCCAACATTTGATTTTTTTGATACCCTTGGGGGCAAAAATGACCATTGCTAAATCTTGGTGGTGATCCTCCGTGTCCCTGGCACAGGCAAAGAAAAAACTAACGCAGCTTATGTTGCATGAAACCATAGACAGTGATTTACAAGATAAGGTGACAAAATTTGAAAAGACGTGGGAGCCGTGGGCCAGATGTAATCATGTTTCCTTTGTAACCTAATGGGTTTTTAATAACTTGGAGGGGTTGGTGTCCCCTCTGAGACTTCTCTGGACTTCCTTTCTGTTCCCCTTTTCTTCCACTTTTTTTTATCCCTTCTTTTCTGTTTTTTTTTCATCCAGGCCTCTGGGGACTCCCAGGGTTCAATCGAATGTCTGTAGCTGGAAGTGTAGCCCCTTTGGGAAATGTATATGTTCCTACCCGCCTGAGGTAGCCAGTGGACCTGAGGTTGTGCCCAAATCTAAGATTTATTTCTGGTGTACTGCTACTAGGTGTGTGGTTACCGCTGCATTTGTCAGTGGGGAGAGTTACTTCGGTCTCTCTTCTACATTCTTTGCTTATGTTTGAATTTGATGATTTTTGTATGATTGTTAGATTCCTCTTTATATATGAAAAACAATAAATACACACAGGTGTATACAATCACGCCCCTAGGCATGCAGGCGGCTTCTACAAACATTGGTGAAAGAATGGGTCGCTCTCAGGAGCTCAGTGACTTCAAGCGTGGTCCCGTGATAGGTGGCCACCTGGGCAATAAGTCCATCCGTGACATTTCCTGGCTACTAAATATTCCACGCTCAACTGTTAGTGGGATTATAACAAAGTGGAAGCGACTGGGAACAACAGCCACTCAGCCACCAAGTGGTAGGCCACGTCACATGACAGGGCGGGGACAGCGCATGCTGAAGTGCACAGAAGTTGCCAACTGTCTGCAGAGTCAATAGCTAAAGACTAGAGATGAGCGAATCGAACTTGGCGAAGTGGAATTCGTTTCGAATATTAGGAAAAATTCGATTCGCACCGAATCCAAATTTTAGCAAACTTCGGGTGCACAAATCGAATTTTCCCCGATCAGCGGGCAAAAGTGTCACTGCAGAGAGCTCCGCTATTTCTGACAGTTCTCTGACAGTTCTGACAGTTCATTTACAGCGGTTGAAACATTGTATCTATTTGTTTCCATTTAGGATACAGATGTTTTTATTCGGAAATAAACAGATACAATGTTTCAACCGCTGTAAATGTGAAGGAACTGTCAGAGAACTGTCAGAAATAGCGGAGCTCTCTGCAGATACACTTTTTGCTGTACTGGAATACTTCTTCTTTTCATTCTTCTTCTTCTTTTCATTCTTCTTCTTCTTCTTTTCCTTCTTCTTCTTCTTCTTTTCCTTCTTCTTCTTCTTCTTTTCATTCTTCTTCTTCTTCTTTTCATTCTTCTTTTCATTCTTCTTCTTCTTCTTTTCATTCTTCTTCTTCTTCTTTTCATTCTTCTTCTTCTTCTTTTCATTCTTCTTTTCATTCTTCTTCTTCTTCTTTTCATTCTTCTTTTCATTCTTCTTCTTCTTCTTTTCATTCTTCTTCTCATTCTTCTTTTCATTCTTCTTTTCATTCTTCTCATTCTTCTTTTCATTCTTCTTCTCATTCTTCTTTTCATTCTTCTTCTTCTTTTCATTCTTCTTTTCATTCTTCTTCTTCTTTTCATTCTTCTTCTTCTTCTTTTCATTCTTCTTCTTCTTTTCATTCTTCTTTTCATTCTTCTTCTTCTTTTCATTCTTCTTCTTCTTCTTTTCATTCTTCTTCTTCTTCTTTTCATTCTTCTTCTTCTTCTTTTCATTCTTCTTCTTTTCATTCTTCTTCTTCTTCTTCTTCTTCTTCTTTTCATTCTTCTTCTCATTCTTCTTTTCATTCTTCTTTTCATTCTTCTCATTCTTCTTTTCATTCTTCTTCTCATTCTTCTTTTCATTCTTCTTCTTCTTCTTTTCATTCTTCTTCTTCTTCTTTTCATTCTTCTTCTTTTCATTCTTCTTTTCATTCTTCTTCTTCTTCTTTTCATTCTTCTTCTTCTTCTTTTCATTCTTCTTTTCATTATTCTTCTTCTTCTTTTCATTCTTCTTCTTCTTCTTTTCATTCTTCTTTTCATTCTTCTTCTTTTCATTCTTCTTTTCATTCTTCTTCTTCTTCTTTTCATTCTTCTTCTTCTTCTTTTCATTCTTCTTCTTCTTCTTTTCATTCTTCTTTTCATTCTTCTTCTTTTTTTCATTCTTCTTTTCATTCTTCTTCTTCTTTTCATTCTTCTTATTCTTCTTTTCATTCTTCTTCTTCTTCTTTTTATTCTTATTCTTCTTCTTTTCATTCTTCTTCTTCTTTTCATTCTTCTTCTTCTTCTTTTCATTCTTCTTTTCATTCTTCTTCTTCTTCTTCTTCTTCTTCGTCGTGCCCCGTGACTGCCCAAATGAGTGAAGTGTGCGGTGATTCTAAGATGGACGGCACTCATCTGCATGTCATACTGACTGACAGTATTATTTCTCTTCCCCAGCAGACTCCAAGGGCATTTAAATTAAAGGTACAGTGTTCTGCACTAATATAAAGGCTCTCTGAAGCCTAGAAACCCTTTTAATAAGTTAAATTTGCAGCGAATAAATTCGCATCGAATCAAATTTCTCCCGCAAATTCGGCGAATCAGCCGAATCGAATTTTTGAATAATTCGCTCATCTCTACTAAAGACCTCCAAACTTGGTGTGGCCTTCAGATGAGCCCAACAACAGTGCGTAGAGAGCTTCATGAAATGGGTTTCCATGGCTGAGCAGCTGCATCCAAGCCTTCCATCACCAAGTGCAATGCAAAGCGTCGGATGCCGTGGCGTAAAGCACGCCGCCACTGGACTCTAGAGCAGAGGAGACGTGTTCTCTGGAGTGACCAATCACAATCAAGAGGGGCTGGCCTGCAGAGCCCCTCAGCTTCTAACTTTTGGGCTATCACACCCAGGCTGCTACTCAGTCCTCCGGTCTTACACTAGCTCCTCCTAGATAAACTAGGAGGCACTAATATATATATATATATATATATATATATATATATATATATATAATGAGATTGTAGCCCTCCACCTGAACCATCCTATGCCACATGCCCTCATCAAGGGAAGGTACCTTGCCAGGGGGCACTTTGTCCCCATGATGATGTGGAGGAGGGTCTCTTCTGCACAACCATGGCCTGGTGATTGTGGGGATCATGTGTACTCTCCAGTGCTTCAGGAAATGAATAGTCAAAGGAAAGCCAAGGGGACCAGGACAGAGATATCCCAAAGAAGATGCTTCAGGGGTGCAGCCCTCCTCAGACGGGGAGATCAACCACTAGATAAAGAGTAAACAAGTGACACACATACAGACGAAGCATGAATAAAAAGCTTTTGCATAATGGAGATGGCAACAACGACAGGCAAGGTGTTCCAACTGTCAGTGCGGTTAAAAGGCTGATGCGTTTCGGGGACGGGTCCCTTTCCTCAGAGCAGCTTACCAACCCTTCGGACTGGTTCAGATGTGATGTGAGTGAGGTAGACCGATGGTAGAAACAATACAGTGCTGCTGCTGATACCTGCGTCCACGAAACGCATCAGCCTTTTGACCGCACTGACAGTTGGAACACCTTGCCTGCCGTTGTGGCCATCTCCGTTATGCAAAAGCTTTTTATACATGCTTCGTCTGTGTGTGCGCCACCTGTTTACTCTTTATCTGGTGATTGTGGGGGTCTCCAGGCAAGGAGCTTGTTGAAATCTGGAAGTACCCTCAAAAAAAGGAGGGCCCCCAGATACCGCTCCCGCATGTGAATGAGTAAATAGTGAAGAGTCACAAAAAAATATAACCTAGAAATGAACGCACCAAAATGTTTGACAAGTCCTTGTCAAGAAAGAAAATCTCAAAGAAGGTCACTTGTCTGTCCATTGTCAATCACAATGCCCCTCACCCTCTGACTTAATAACCTGACTGCATACTTGACTGATGCTGGTGGTACTGGATAGTGGTACTGGATGGTACTGGATGGTGGTACTGGATAGTGGTACTGGATGGTGGATGGTGGTACTGGATGGTACTGGATAGTGGTACTGGATAGTGGTACTGGATGGTGGATGGTGGTACTGGATGGTGGATGGTGGTACTGGATGGTGGTATGGAATGGTGGATAGTGGTACTGGATGGTGGATGGTGGTACTGGATGGTGGTACTGGATGGTGGATGGTGGTACTGGATGATGGATGGTGGTAATGGATGGTGGCACTGGATGGTGGTACTGGATGGTACTGGATGGTGGTACTAGATGGTGGATGGTGGTACTGGATGGTGGTACTGGATGGTGGTACTGGATGGTGGATGGTGGTACTAGATGGTGGATGGTGGTACTGGATGGTGGTACTGGATGGTGGTACTAGATGGTGGATGGTGGTACTGGATGGTGGTACTAGATGGTGGATGGTGGTACTGGATGGTGGTACTGGATGGTGGTACTAGATGGTGGATGGTGGTACTGGATGGTGGTACTGGATGGTACTGGATGGTGGTACTGGATGGTGGTACTGGATGGTGGATGGTGGTACTGGATGGTGGTACTGGATGGTGGATGGTGGTACTGGATGGTGGTACTGGATGGTGGTACTGGATGGTGGATGGTGGTACTGGTTGCTGAATGGAAGCTCCTGAGCTCTGATCAGCCTTATAGGGAGGAGGGCAGTGACATCATTGACCGAATATGGCCAAGAAGTGTCTCTCTGACCATGAATTCCCTACATCTGCCTGTACATGGACAGCAGTACAATGTGTATGTGGGAATGACTTCTAAGAAGCCACAACCTAACACACTCATTAGAACCCAGATTATCACAATCAAGATATAATGAAACCAACAATGACATCCGACCACTGACCACAAGACGAGTCTTCTGAGTCTCCACCGTCCTGTATGAACAATATCAGCCTCTCTGAGCTCTCCCAGTTCTGATCATTGCTCTCAGCGGTTTGCTACTTCCTGATTTCTACTTTTTTATTATAGGACTTTCTCTTCCTCTTTTTAACTTTATTCCGATATCTTACAGAGCTTCTCTGTGCCCTCCTGCTGCTGAGATAGTGAAGCTGTGTGATCACATTTACTCATCCATATCAGTCCCCTTAGGACTCCAACTATCAGTCCTTTGGAGACTCCAATTATCAGTCCTCTGGAAAACTATCAGTTTTGACTACTTGCAGCACCGTGATGTGAAGAGGGACTTCTGATGGTGGGATGGGGGATCTCTAATGTGGTGGGGGGATTCTGATGTGAAGAGGAGACTTTGATGTGAAGTTGGACCTCTGATGTGATGGGGGACCTCTAATGTCATGGGGGGGGGGGCTATGATGTGCAAACTCTGATGTAAGGAGGTCCTCTGTTGACCAGAGACCCCTTACATCAGAGTTCCTCTTTTTGCCATAGTCCACAGTGTTCCCTCTTATGTCACAGTCTGCAGGGTTGCCCTTTACATCAGGGTCTTCAGAGTTCCCCCTTGCTGCACTGTAAGGGAGAACCTTGCAGACTCTGATGTAAAGGTTAACTTTGGGAACTATGATGTAAGGGGGACTATGTGGACTCTACTGTAAGGGGGAACATTGTGGACTCTCCATAAAACACCCATCAAAATCCTCTACACTAGGTCCATGATGCTCTTAACCAGAGACCCCCTTACATCAGAGTTCTTCTTTTCACCATAGTCCACAGTGTTCCCCCTTATATCACAGTCTGCAGGGTTGCCCTTTACATCAGGGTCTGCAGAGTTCCCCCTTGCTGCACTGTAAGGGAGAACCTTGCAGACTCTGATGTAAAGGGTAACTTTGGGGACTCTGATGCAAGGGGGACTATGTGGACTCTACTGTAATGGGGAACTTTGTGGACTCTCCATAAAAGGTCCACCAAAATCCTCAACACTAGGCCCATGGTGCTCTTAATCCGGCCCTGTATTTAAATATGGATATAGAAGGAACCGACAGAAAACAAACCTTTCATTCCGAAACGGAAAGGTCGCAAATACCACAGAGGATGAGTGATGGGGGACCTGCCCCGGCTCAGGTTGCCAACAAGGGCAGACTGACAACTCATGGGGCCCCCGGGCAATAGGGGATGATGGGGCCCCTGTGTCCTTGCCCAAACTCAAAAAAGCCTATGAAAAAGGTACAAGGGCATCTCATGGGGCCCCCTACTGACCCCGGGCCATGCCTGAGTTTCCAAATGGTCAGTCCGCCCCTGGTTGCCAAGGACTCAGCAACTCCTGTTTGATGTTCAGCAACCCGAACGTATATCTGAATCCCAAGGAGGTCTATGGGGGAGGGGGTAACCAAAAAAGGTTATGAAAGGTACCAGTGGTATCTCATGGGGCCCCCTACTGACCCTGGGCTCTTGGGCAGTGCCCAAGTTCCTGAATGGTCAGTCTGACCCTGGTTGCCGCCTATCAGTAATAGGACACACTTGCCACCTACTACTATGTGTAGTACCTCCACGCCGGCATCCCCTTTTATACCTGGAAAATGAAAAGTCCCGGTTTGACTTGAATACCCCTCGTATGTTTGAAGATTGATCAATCCTGATGTACTGACAGCCAATCTCATTTCTTGAGGTCCTAAAATGTCAGGATGGTACAAATCCCCCCAAATGTCAGGACAGTACAGATATCCCCCAAATGTCAGGACAGCACAAATCCCCCCAAATGTCAGGATGGTACAAATCCCCCCAAATGTCAGGATGGTACAAATCCCCCCAAATGTCAGGATGGTACAAATCCCCCCAAAGTCAAGACAGTACAAATCCCCCCAAATGTCAGGACGGTACAAACCCCCCCAAATGTCAGGACGGTACAAATCCCCCCAAATGTCAGGACGGTACAAATCCCCCCCAAATGTCAGGATGGTACAAATCCCCCCAAATGTCAGGACGGTACAAATCCCCCCAAATGTCAGGACGGTACAAATCCCCCCAAATGTCAGGACGGTACAAATCCCCCCAAATGTCAGGACGGTACAAAATATCCCTCCAAATGTCAGGACGGTAAAAATCCCCCCAAATGTCAGGACGGTACAAAATATCCCTCCAAATGTCAGGACGGTAAAAATCCCCCCAAATGTCAGGACGGTAAAAATCCCCCCAAATGTCAGGACAGTAAAAATCCCCCCAAATGTCAGGACGGTACAAATATCCCCCCAAATGTCAGGACGGTACAGATATCCCCCAAATGTCAGGACGGGACAGATATCCCCCAAATGTCAGGACGGTACAGATATCCCCCCAAATGTCAGGACAGTACAGATATCCCCCAAATGTCAGGACAGTACAGATATCCCCCAAATGTCAGGACAGTACAGATATCCCCCAAATGTCAGGACAGTACAGATATCCCCCAAATGTCAGGACAGTACAGATATCCCCCAAATGTCAGGACAGTACAGATATCCCCCAAATGTCAGGACAGTACAGATATCCCCCAACATTACCCCATTTTGGAAAGTAGACAGTCCGATGTATTTAGTAAGAAGCATAGCAAGTTTTTGGAAGTTGTCATTTTGTTTTAAATGTTTTTGAAAATGAAGGAATTAAATACATTTTCGTTTTTTTGTTCCATTTTTTTTGCATCCTGTCACCAGAGCAGTACAGCGCCATCATGTGACCGGTGTGGCGAGGGTTAATTACTGGTGACAGTATGTGAAACAGATACTATATTACGTACATCAATTATTATTATTCAACTTTTTCAACTTTTGTTTCTTTTTTTTTTCTTTTTTATATACTGTCATCAAGGTAGCTCAGTGTCGCCATAGTGACTGTACTACTCTGGGGGGATAATCAGGGAGTTGTTTTAATGCTGTTATTGCTTATAACTAGAGATGAGCGAAGTATTCAAAAATTTGATTCGGCTGATTCGGCGAATTCGAGGAATAAATTCGATTTGATGCGAATAAATTCGCTGCGAATTTAACTTATAAAAGGGTGTTTCTAGGCTTCAGAGAGCCTTAATATTAGTGCAGAACACTGTACCTTTAATTTAAATGCCCTTGGAGTCTGCTGGGGAAGAGAAATAATACTGTCAGTCAGTATGACATGCAGATGAGTGCCGTCGATCTTAGAATCACCGCACACTTCACTCATTTGGGCAGTCACGGGGCCAAAACCAGAGTGTGGAGCCACAGTGTGGCGGTGGAGGCAGCAGCAATGGGAGGCCATACAGCACCCTATGACAAAAATGGAACCCACCAGCAGTGTGAGGAGACCTGAAAGTGGCACATGGCAGAGTGTGGCGATGGAGACAGCAGCAATGGGAGGCCGTACAGGGACCCATGAGACACTCTGGACCTGGCAGCAGCATTAGGAGGCGGTACAGGGGCCCATGGCAGATTACGGGCCTGGCAGCAGCAATGGGAGGCCCGTAATCTGCCAGCACCCTATGACAAAATGGAACCCACCAGCAGTGTGAGGAGACCTGAAAGTGGAACATGGCAGAGTGTGGCGATGGAGACAGCAGCAATGGGAGGCCGTACAGGGACCCATGACACACTCTGGACCTGGCAGCAGCATGAGGAGGCGGTACAGGGGCCCATGGCAGATTACGGGCCTGGCAGCAGCTATGGGAGGCCCGTAATCTGCCAGCACCCTATGACAAAATGGAACACACCAGCAGTGTGTGAGGAGACCTGAAAGTGGCACATGTTTGGGGCATGATTCATGGCGGATTTAGTCAGTTGTTTCAGGAACTGGTGGTTTGAAATCCAGACTAATACACGCCTGATTCATTTTCACAAACATGAGTCTCTCCACACTTTGGGTGGACAGTCGTGTCCTCCGCGGAGTTACAATACCTCCTGCCGCACTAAACACGCGCTCCGATGCCACGCTACTGGCCGGGCATGACAGCCTTTCAAGGGCAAATTCAGCTAGTTGGGGCCAAAGGTCAAGTTTCGTTGCCCAGTAGTCAAGGGGATTGTCTACCTCGGTTGGCAGGGTGCTGTCCAAGTAGGCCCAAGCCTGTTGTTTGAGGTCCTGCTCCAGGTCCACCTGATGCTGCTGCTGCTGCTGCTGCTGCGGCTGGTTATTAGTTTCCTCACTGCGCTGGTGAAGAAAGCTACTCATCATCGACTGCAGACTGAGGCAGCCGCTGCTGGTGGAGCTGCCACTGCTCCTACCACCCCACCCCTCCCCTGCTGCCATGGCAGCGGAACGCGAGCGCACAGGGCCCACAGTGTCTGAGGATGGACGTTGGCGCAGAAAGGCAGAGACCAACTGACTACATAGGTGGTTTTTATAGTACGTTATTTTGGCCTCCCTCTCAGCAGGTGTGAAAAAGGCCACCATTTTTGAACGGTAGCGAGGGTCCAACAAGGTGGACAGCCAAAAGTCATCCCTCTGTCTGATGGTTATTATTCGGCTGTCGCTACGCAAGCAACCGAGCATGCTATGGGCCATTTGTGCCAAGGAATGCGAGGGACTCCCTGCCTCCATCTCCACAGCATACTGCCACGGTGCGTCTGGGTCCTCTGTCTCCTCCTCCTCTACCAGATGCTCCTGCTCCTCCACTCCTGTCCGCTGAGTGGAAAAACCACCCATTTCACTCAATAATTCCTGAGCACCAATGTCCTCCTCTACCTCCTCCTCTTCTTCCTGTCCTGCCCTCACAGGGGTCATGTGGCGTTGAGATGTGTGCGCCACGTCTACCGCACCCTGACCAGCCATTGTTAACAGCATTTGTTCCAGGACGTGCAACAGAGGAATGACGTCGTTCATCCCATAGTCCTGCCGACTCACGAATAGCGTGGCCTCCTCAAAGGGCCTGAGCAAGCGGCAGGTGTCACGCATGAGCTGCCAATGGCTGACATCGAAGTTACACAGGGGAGTACCTTTATCCGCTTGTAACATCAGGAAATCGGTGACGGCCTTTCGCTGTTCGTAAAGGCGGTCTAACATATGTAGGGTTGAATTCCACCTTGTTGCAACGTCACAGCATGAGGAGTCGGTACGGGGGCCCATGGCAGATTACGGGCCAGGCAGCAGCAATGGGAGGTCCGTAATATGCCAGCACCCTATGAAAAAATGGAACCCACCAGCAGTGTGAGGAGACCTGAAAGTGGCACATGGCAGAGTGTGGCGATGGAGAGAGCAGCAATGGGAGGCCGTACAGGGACCCATGACACACTCTGGACCTGGCAGCAGCATGAGGAGGCGGTACAGGGGCCCATGACAGATTACGGGCCTGGCAGCAGCATGAGGAGTCGGTACGGGGCCCATGGCAGATTACGGGCCTGGCAGCAGCAATGGAAGGCCCGTAATCTGCCAGCAACCTATGACAAAATAGAACCCACCAGCAGTGTGAGGAGACCTGAAAGTGGCACATGGCAGAGTGTGGCGATGGAGACAGCAGCAATGGGAGGCCGTATAGGGACCCATGAGAGACTCTGGACCTGGCAGCAGCATGAGGAGGCGGTACAGGGGCCCATGGCAGATTACAGGAATGGCAACAGCAATGGGAGGCCCGTAATCTGCCAGCACCCTATGACAAAATGGACAGCACCAGCAGTGTGAGGAGACCTGAAAGTGGCACATGGCAGAGTGTGGCGATGGAGACAGCAGCAATGGGAGGCCGTACAGGGACCCATGAGAGACTCTGGACCTGGCAGCAGCATGAGGAGGCGGTACAGGGGCCCATGGCAGATTACGGGCCTGGCAGCAGCAATGGGAGGCCCGTAATCTGCCAGCAACCTATGACAAAATGGAACCCACCAGCAGTGTGAGGAGACCTGAAAGTGGCACATGGCAGAGTGTGGCGATGGAGACAGCAGCAATGGGAGGCCGTACAGGGACCCATGAGAGACTCTGGACCTGGCAGCAGCATGAGGAGGCGGTACAGGGGCCCATGGCAGATTACAGGAATGGCAACAGCAATGGGAGGCCCGTAATCTGCCAGCACCCTATGACAAAATGGAACACACCAGCAGTGTGAGGAGACCTGAAAGTGGCACATGGCAGAGTGTGGCGATGGAGACAGCAGCAATGGGAGGCCGTACAGGGACCCATGAGAGACTCTGGACCTGGCAGCAGCATGAGGAGGCGGTATAGGGGCCCATGGCAGATTACGGGCCTGGCAGCAGCAATGGGAGGCCCGTAATCTGCCAGCACCCTATGACAAAATGGAACCCACCAGCAGTGTGAGGAGACCTGAAAGTGGCACATGGCAGAGTGTGGCGATGGAGACAGCAGCAATGGGAGGCCGTACAGGGACCCATGAGAGACTCTGGACCTGGCAGCAGCATGAGGAGGTGGTACAGGGGCCCATGGCAGATTACGGGCCTGGCAGCAGCAATGGGAGGCCCATAATCTGCCAGCACCCTATGACAAAATGGAACACACCAGCAGTGTGAAGAGACCTGAAAGTGGCACATGGCAGAGTGTGGCGATGGAGACAGCAGCAATGGGAGGGCGTACAGGGACCCATGAGAGACTCTGGACCTGGCAGCAGCATGAGGAGGCGGTACTGGGGCCCATGGCAGATTACAGCCTGGCAGCAGCAATGGGAGGCCCGTAATCTGCCAGCACCCTATGACAAAATGGAACACACCAGCAGTGTGAGGAGACCTGAAAGTGGCACATGGCAGAGTGTGGCGATGGAGACAGCAGCAATGGGAGGCCGTACAGGGACCCATGAGAGACTCTGGACCTGGCAGCAGCATAAGGAGGCAGTACGGGGGCCCATGGCAGATTATGGGCCTGGCAGCAGCAATGGGAGGCCTGTAATCTGCCAGCACCCTATGACAAAATGGAACACACCAGCAGTGTGAGGAGACCTGAAAGTGGCACATGGCAGAGTGTGGCGATCGAGACAGCAGCAATGGGAGGCCGTACAGGGACCCATGAGACACTGTGGACCTGGCAGCAGCATGAGGAGGCGGTACAGGGGCCCATGGCAGATTACAGGCCTGACAGCAGCAATGGGAGGCCCGTAATCTGCCAGCACCCTATGACAAAATGGAACACACCAGCAGTGTGAGGAGACCTGAAAGTGGCACATGGCAGAGTGTGGCGATGGAGACAGCAGCAATGGGAGGCCGTACAGGGACCCATGAGACACTGTGGACCTGGCAGCAGCATGAGGAGGCGGTACAGGGGCCCATGGCAGATTACAGGCCTGGCAGCAGCAATGGGAGGCCCGTAATCTGCCAGCACCCTATGACAAAATGGACAGCACCAGCAGTGTGAGGAGACCTGAAAGTGGCACATGGCAGAGTGTGGCGATGGAGAGAGCAGCAATGGGAGGCCGTACAGGGACCCATGACACACTCTGGACCTGGCAGCAGCATGAGGAGGCGGTACAGGGGCCCATGACAGATTACGGGCCTGGCAGCAGCATGAGGAGTCGGTACGGGGCCCATGGCAGATTACGGGCCTGGCAGCAGCAATGGGAGGCCCGTAATCTGCCAGCACCCTATGACAAAATGGAACACACCAGCAGTGTGAGGAGACCTGAAAGTGGCACATGGCAGAGTGTGGCGATCGAGACAGCAGCAATGGGAGGCCGTACAGGGACCCATGAGACACTGTGGACCTGGCAGCAGCATGAGGAGGCGGTACAGGGGCCCATGGCAGATTACAGGCCTGACAGCAGCAATGGGAGGCCCGTAATCTGCCAGCACCCTATGACAAAATGGAACACACCAGCAGTGTGAGGAGACCTGAAAGTGGCACATGACAGAGTGTGGCGATGGAGACAGCAGCAATGGGAGGCCGTACAGGGACCCATGAGACACTGTGGACCTGGCAGCAGCATGAGGAGGCGGTACAGGGGCCCATGGCAGATTACAGGCCTGGCAGCAGCAATGGGAGGCCCGTAATCTGCCAGCACCCTATGACAAAATGGACAGCACCAGCAGTGTGAGGAGACCTGAAAGTGGCACATGGCAGAGTGTGGCGATGGAGACAGCAGCAATGGGAGGCCGTACAGGGACCCATGAGAGACTCTGGACCTGGAAGCAGCATGAGGAGGTGGTACGGGGGCCCATGGCAGATTACGGGCCTGGCAGCAGCAATGGGAGGCCCGCAATCTGCCAGCACCCTATGACAAAATGGACAGCACCAGCAGTGTGAGGAGACCTGAAAGTGGCACATGGCAGAGTGTGGCAATGGAGACAACAGCAATGGGAGGCCGTACAGGGACCCATGAGAGACTCTGGACCTGGCAGCAGCATGAGGAGGCGGTACAGGGGCCCATGGCAGATTACGGGCCTGGCAGCAGCAATGGGAGGCCCGTAATCTGCCAGCACCCTATGACAAAATGGAACCCACCAGCAGTGTGAGGAGACCTGAAAGTGGCACATGGCAGAGTGTGGCGATGGAGACAGCAGCAATGGGAGGCCATACAGGGACCCATGAGATACTGTGGACCTGGCAGCAGCATGAGGAGGCGGTACAGGGGCCCATGGCAGATTACAGGCCTGGCAGCAACAATGGGAGGCCCGTAATCTGCCAGCACCCTATGACAAAATGGACAGCACCAGCAGTGTGAGGAGACCTGAAAGTGGCACATGGCAGAGTGTGGCGATGGAGACAACAGCAATGGGAGGCCGTACAGGGACCCATGAGAGACTCTGGACCTGGCAGCAGCATGAGGAGGCGGTACAGGGGCCCATGGCAGATTACGGGCCTGGCAGCAGCAATGGGAGGCCCGTAATCTGCCAGCACCCTATGACAAAATGGAACCCACCAGCAGTGTGAGGAGACCTGAAAGTGGCACATGGCAGAGTGTGGCGATGGAGACAGCAGCAATGGGAGGCCGTACAGGGACCCATGAGACACTGTGGACCTGGCAGCAGCATGAGGAGGCGGTACAGGGGCCCATGGCAGATTACAGGCCTGGCAGCAACAATGGGAGGCCCGTAATCTGCCAGCACCCTATGACAAAATGGACAGCACCAGCAGTGTGAGGAGACCTGAAAGTGGCACATGGCAGAGTGTGGCGATGGAGACAGCAGCAATGGGAGGCCGTACAGGGACCCATGAGAGACTCTGGACCTGACAGCAGCATGAGGAGGCGGTACAGGGGCCCATGGCAGATTACGGGCCTGGCAGCAGCAATGGGAGGCCCGTAATCTGCCAGCACCCTATGACAAAATGGAACCCACCAGCAGTGTGAGGAGACCGGAAAGTGGCACATGTTTGGGGCATGATTCATGGCGGATTTAGTCAGTTGTGTCAGGAACTGGTGGTTTGAAATCCAGACTAATACACGCCTGATTCATTTTCACAAACATGAGTCTCTCCACACTTTGGGTGGACAGTCGTGTCCTCCGCGGAGTTACAATACCTCCTGCCGCACTAAACACGCGCTCCGATGCCACGCTACTGGCCGGGCATGACAGCCTTTCAAGGGCAAATTCAGCTAGTTGGGGCCAAAGGTCAAGTTTCGTTGCCCAGTAGTCAAGGGGATTGTCTACCTCGGTTGGCAGGGTGCTGTCCAAGTAGGCCCAAGCCTGTTGTTTGAGGTCCTGCTCCAGGTCCACCTGATGCTGCTGCTGCTGCGGCTGGTTAGTAGTTTCCTCACTGTGCTGGTGAAGAAAGCTACTCATCATCGACTGCAGACTGAGGCAGCCACTGCTGGTGGAGCTGCCACTGCTCCTACCACCCCACCCCTCCCCTGCTGCCATGGCAGCGGAACGCGAGCGCACAGGGCCCACAATGTCTGAGGATGGACGTTGGCGCAGAAAGGCAGAGACCAACTGACTACATAGGTGGTTTTTATAGTACGTTATTTTGGCCTCCCTCTCAGCAGGTGTGAAAAAGGCCACCATTTTTGAATGGTAGCGAGGGTCCAACAAGGTGGACAGCCAAAAGTCATCCCTCTGTCTGATGGTTATTATTCGGCTGTTGCTACGCAAGCAACCGAGCATGCTATGGGCCATTTGTGGCAAGGAATGCGAGGGACTCCCTGCCTCCATCTCCACAGCATACTGCCACGGTGCGTCTGGGTCCTCTGTCTCCTCCTCCTCCTCCTCTACCAGATGCTCCTGCTCCTCCACTCCTGTCCGCTGAGTGGAAAAACCACCCATTTCACTCAATAATTCCTGAGCACAAATGTCCTCCTCTACCTCCTCCTCTTCTTCCTGTCCTGCCCCCACAGGGGTCATGTGGCGTTGAGATCTGTGTGCCACGTCTACCGCACCCTGACCAGCCATTGTTAACAGCATTTGTTCCAGGACGTGCAACAGAGGAATGACGTCGTTCATCCCATAGTCCTGCCGACTCACGAATAGCGTGGCCTCCTCAAAGGGCCTGAGCAAGCGGCAGGTGTCACGCATGAGCTGCCAATGGCTGACATCGAAGTTACACAGGGGAGTACCTTTATCCGCTTGTAACATCAGGAAATCGGTGATGGCCTTTCGCTGTTCGTAAAGGCGGTCTAACATGTGTAGGGTTGAATTCCACCTTGTTGCAACGTCGCAGATCATGCGATGCTGTGCAATTCCGTTCTGCCGCTGCAGCTCAAGGAGGGTGTGCTTTGCGGTGTAGGAATGGCTGAAATGCATGCAAAGTTTACGTGACATTTTAAGGATGTCTTGCAGTGGGATGGTGGATTTTAGGAACCGCTTGACAACCAGATTGAACACGTGAGCCATGCATGGCGCATGGCACAACCTTCCTTGACGCAGAGCAGACACCATGTTCTTTCCGTTGTCGGTCAACATGGTTCCGATTTTCAGTTTGCGCGGAGACAGCCATCTGTCGATTTCTCTGTTCATTACACTCAGAAGTTCCTCCCCTGTGTGACTACGTTCGCCAAGGCATACCAGGTGCAGCACAGCGTGACACCGTTGCGCCCTGCACATGTGATATGCCGGTCGGGTAATGGGACTTGGCACGGGGGTGGCGGCTGAGGACACGGCGGAAGAAGAGGTGGTAGAGGCGGACATCTTTGCTGGACCAAGGACGTGCAAACGTGGAGGCAAAAGCGGTGTGACCTGTCCAAGTTGCTGGTGCGGCTGTGCCGGCACCACGTTCACCCAGTGGGCCGTAAATGACATGTACTGTCCCTGACCATAGTTACAGCTCCACACGTCGGCGCTGCCGTGCACTTTGGCAGAGACCGACATGCTCAAAGACTGGCCCACCATCTCTTCTACATGTGAATGCAGGGCTGGCACTGCCTTTTTGGCAAAGAAATGCCGGCTTGGCACTCTCCACCGCGGCGCGGCACAAGCCATCATTTCTCGGAAAGGTGCTGAGTCCACCACTTGGAAAGGGAGGGACTGCAGCACCAGCAACTTGGACAGGAGGACGTTCAGCTTTTGCACCGTCGGGTGCGTGCTCGCAAACTGTTGTCTCTTGGAAACGGATTCCAAGAAAGACTGCTGACGGAATCCGTGAAGAGGAGTAGCAGGAGAAGGAGCATCTGAACGAGTGGAAGATGCCAACGAGCGACAACTCCCCTCAGCAGAGGTGTTGGAGCCTTGACTGGCTGATAGAGGGCGATTGACGTCGGGTGACGGAGCAAGTAACGGAGCGGGTGATGGAGCGGGGGCTGGGTCAGGCAGAACCGCCGTATCTTTATCACAGTTTTCCCAGGCCACCGAATGGTGACGCTGCATATGCTGACGCAACGCTGTAGTCCCAACATGGGCCCCCTGGCCACACTTGACTTTCTGGCCACATAGTCGACATACGGCTACGTTTACTTCCTCGGGCGGCTTGACGAAAAATTGCCACACCGCCGAGTAGGAAACTTTGCCCCCGCTACTCCTCACTGGCTGACTGCTACTTCCTCCGTGCACACCGCCACCACTACTGGCCGTGGTGGTAGGCTGCAGTGGAGCTGGTGCTCTACTCCGTGGCCGTTTGGCTCCACTGACACTGCTGCGACCCTGCTGCCTCCTGGGCAACCCACCGACTGTTTTGCTCGCTGCCAAGCTGGCACCCTCTTCTCCTGATGATGCGGAAGCAATAGCCTGATGACGACGAGGCTGCCAAGTGCGATCAGCCTCATCATCATCAATTAGGGTCTCCGCCTCACTACTAGCCCCCTCGGCTGCGTGTGGGTCAGGAGACAGACCTGTCTCTAGACCGGCTACCGAGCCACTCTCCTCGCCAGTACTTCTTCGCCTGGCTGCTGAAGAGGCGGATGTCTCCCCCCGTTCCTGATCGCCCTCTGTTAGCTCTTCCTCACTGTACAGCATGCGATACTTCGCTTGGTGAGGGAACAGCAAAGGACAGGGGCAGGTAGAGGACACGTGATTTCAGTGGGCTTGCTCCCGGGCCATGCCAACTAATGGTTGTGTCTGACGTACCCACCGACCGTTGGCTGTAGGTGTCAGAGGTGACCTGGGAAGAGGAAGATGACCGAGCCAACCAATCGATGACGGCAGGGTTGTCGGTGGAGACACGACCGCTGGATGACACCGGGAGCACTGGCCTCTGGCTGCGAATAGTGCTGCCTCGACCCCTTCCTCTGCTGCCACGTCTGCTCGCTCCTAAAACATTGCCTCCTCTGCCACTCCTCTGCATGTTGTCTGACATACTCTTTAATTAAACGATTCTGTGTCCCTGAGTAACAATTCTGTGTCCCTGAGCAACAATTCTGTGTCCCTCAGTAACAAATCTGTGTCTGTCCCTGAGTAACAATTCTGTGTCCCTGAGTAACAATTCTGTGTCCCTGAGTAACAATTCTGTGTCCCTCAGTAACAATTCTGTGTCCCTCAGTAACAATTCTGTGTCTGTCCCTGAGTAACAATTCTGTGTCCCTCAGTAACAATTCTGTGTCCCTCGGTAACAATTCTGTGTCCCTCAGTAACAATTCTGTGTCTGTCCCTGAGTAACAATTCTGTGTCCCTGAGTAACAATTCTGTGTCCCTGAGTAACAATTCTGTGTCCCTCAGTAACAATTCTGTGTCCCTCAGTAACAATTCTGTGTCTGTCCCTCAGTAACAATTCTGTGTCCCTCAGTAACAATTCTGTGTCTGTCCCTCAGTAACAATTCTGTGTCCCTCAGTAACAATTCTGTGTCCCTCAGTAACAATTCTGTGTCCCTCAGTAACAATTCTGTGTCCCTCAGAAACAATTCTGTGTCTGTCCCTGAGTAACAATTCTGTGTCCCTGAGTAACAATTCTGTGTCCCTCAGTAACAATTCTGTGTCCCTCAGTAACAATTCTGTGTCCCTCAGTAACAATTCTGTGTCTGTCCCTGAGTAACAATTCTGTGTCCCTCAGTAACAATTCTGTGTCCCTCAGTAACAATTCTGTGTCTGTCCCTCAGTAACAATTCTGTGTCCCTCAGTAACAATTCTGTGTCCCTCAGTAACAATTCTGTGTCTGTCCCTGAGTAACAATTCTGTGTCCCTGAGTAACAATTCTGTGTCCCTCAGTAACAATTCTGTGTCCCTCAGTAACAATTCTGTGTCTGTCCCTCAGTAACAATTCTGTGTCTGTCCCTGAGTAACAATTCTGTGTCTGTCCCTGAGTAACAATTCTGTGTCCCTCAGTAACAATTCTGTGTCCCTCAGTAACACTTCTGTGTCTGTCCCTGAGTAACAATTAAGTGTCTGTCCCTGAGTAAAAATTATGTGTCCCTGAGTAACAATTCTATGTCCCTCAGTAACAATTCTGTGTCCCTCGGTAACAATTCTGTGTCCCTCAGTAACAATTCTGTGTCCCTCAGTAACAATTCTGTGTCTGTCCCTGAGTAACAATTCTGTGTCTGTCCCTGAGTAACAATTCTGTGTCTGTCCCTGAGTAACAATTCTGTGTCTGTCCCTGAGTAACAATTCTGTGTCCCTCAGTAACAATTCTGTGTCCCTCAGTAACAATTCTGTGTCCCTCAGTAACAATTCTGTGTCTGTCCCTCAGTAACAATTCTGTGTCCCTCAGTAACAATTCTGTGTCCCTGAGTAACAATTCTGTGTCTCTCAGTAACAATTCTGTGTCCCTCAGTAACAATTCTGTGTCCCTCAGTAACAATTCTGTGTCTGTCCCTGAGT
Source organism: Staurois parvus (assembly GCF_062004578.1). NCBI lineage: Eukaryota > Metazoa > Chordata > Amphibia > Anura > Ranidae > Staurois > Staurois parvus. Next base: position 1,029,136 of record NW_028318904.1, on the reverse strand, counting down.
AACAATTCTGTGTCCCTCAGTAACAATTCTGTGTCTGTCCCTGAGTAACAATTCTGTGTCTTTTCCTGAGTAACAATTCTGTGTCCCTCAGTAACAATTCTGTGTCCCTGAGTAACAATTATGTGTCCCTCAGTAACAATTCTGTGTCCCTGAGTAACAATTCTGTGTCTGTCCCTGAGTAACAATTCTGTGTCTGTCCCTGAGTAACAATTCTGTGTCTGTCCCTGAGTAACAATTCTGTGTCTGTCCCTCAGTAACAATTCTGTGTCCCTCATTAACAATTCTGTGTCCCTCAGTAACAATTCTGTGTCCCTCAGTAACAATTCTGTGTCCCTCAGTAACAATTCTGTGTCTGTCCCTGAGTAACAATTCTGTGTCTGTCCCTGAGTAACAATTCTGTGTCTGTCCCTGAGTAACAATTCTGTGTCCCTCAGTAACAATTCTGTGTCCCTCAGTAACAATTCTGTGTCCCTCAGTAACAATTCTGTGTCTGTCCCTGAGTAACAATTCTGTGTCTGTCCCTGAGTAACAATTATGTGTCCCTAAGTAACGGTTCTGTGTCCCTAAGTAACGGTTCTGTGTCCGTAAGTAACGGTTCTGTGTCCCTAAGTAACGGTTCTGTGTCCCTAAGTAACGGTTCTGTGGCCCTAAGTAACGGTTCTGTGGCCCTAAGTAATGGTTCTGTGTCCCTAAGTAACGATTGTGTGTCCCTAAGTAACGGTTCTGTGTCCCTAAGTAACGGTTCTGTGTCCCTAAGTAACGATTGTGTGTCCCTAAGTAATGGTTCTGTGTCCCTAAGTAACGATTCTGTGGCCCTAACTCTCTCCCTCAATACAGACAGGTCTGCCTCTCTTGAGTGACTGCAGGCTAATGGAGAATTCTAAAATGGCCGCAATTTATAGCTCGACCATTACACAGTGCTGGCTGGCTGGCTGCTGATTGGCTAATGCGATCACATGTCATGAATGAATGCATTATGGGTCAGCGCGCCTTGTCTGCACGCCTTCCCAGAGATCCCCGCTCCGTCGCCGCACATGTCGCCGCCATTTTTGGAAAAATTTCGATTCGCGCATCCGAAGTCTGCTAATTTTCGGATTCGGATTCCAAATATTCGAAACGAATTCCACTTCGCCAAGTTCGATTCGCTCATCTCTACTTATAACAATGAAGTTCACTGTTACCGGTACGGATGTCAAGGAGGACTCCATGCAAAGAAAAAAAGAAATGGCATGGGGTCCCCCATATTCTATACGAGAACCCTATCCAAGCATGCAGCCAGGAAAGGGGGGATGAACATGAATTTCCCCTCCTTCCTGAAGCATGAAAGGCCACATACCCTCCTCATGGGGGGGGGGGGTGAATTTTAAGAAGTAACCCCACACAAGAAACAAGAACAAAACATGGCATAGGCCCAAATATTTCATACCAGACACATATCTGAACATGCAGGAAAATGGAGACAAGCATACGGACCCCATGGACCATTCCAGGCAACATACCCTCATCATAGAGGTTACCTTAGCCACTTCCCGTCCGGCCCATGTACATAAACAGCCGGACGGGAGCAGTGCAGGAGCAGGTGGCCGTTTATAAACGTCCTCCCGCTTCCCTGCCTGTGTGCACTCCCTGGGACCGCGTGGCACCGATCGCTGTACGGGACCTCTGTGTGAGGTCCTGATCATGTGATCATTGATTGGCCAACCAGTGATCACATGAATAGTAGTAAGCAAGAAGTCACTTCTGACATCATTGCTTGCTACTAGTGAAATATATGAATGATCACCGAGATCACATGGTACAGGGCCATTCACAACAGCCTAGTACCATGTGACAAGCTGTGACCAATCACAGCTCTCACAGTATTTCTCAATGGCTGCAAGAATGCAGCCAGAGAGAAGGAGAAATGATTGATTTTACAGCCTTTATGGGTGTAAAAGTAATCAGTGTAAAATAAAAAAAAAATCTTCATCACCCCCCACAAGTAGTACAGTGTCACCATGGTGAAAAAAACCCATAAATAATAATATAAAAAAATTAAATAAAAATGTAAAAAAAACCCTTTTGAAAAATTATAATTTTTGGTTATAAACTAATTTGTGTTTTATTTTACTAAATAGATAGCTGAATACATTTTGGCCAAGATTTATGAAGAAAGATTATTTATTTGCTAAATTTTTATAAGAAAAACACTTTTTTTTTCAAAATGTTTGGACTTTCATTTTTATAGCAAAAAACTAGAAATCCCAGCAGTGAATAAATACCACCAAAATAAAGTTTTATCTGTCTGCAAAAAATGCTAAAAAATTCATATGGGTACAGTGTTGCATGACCGCGCAATTGTCATTCAAAGTGCGAGAGCGCTGAAAGCTGAAAATTGCCCTAGACAGGAAGGGGGTGAAAGTGTCCGGACTGGAGGGGGGGGGGAGTGTCCGGACTGGAAGGGGGGAAAGTGTCCGGACTGGAAGGGGGGGAAAGTGTCCGGACTGGAAGGGGGGGGAAAGTGTCCGGACTGGAAGGGGGGAAAGTGTCCGGACTGGAAGGGGGGAAAGTGTCCGGACTGGAAGGGGGGAAAGTGTCCGGACGGGAAGGGGGGGAAAGTGTCCGGACTGGAAGGGGGGGAAAGTGTCCGGACTGGAAGGGGGGGAAAGTGTCCGGACTGGAAGGGGGTGAAAGTGTCCGGACTGGAAGGGGGTGAAAGTGTCCGGACTGGAAGGGGGGGGGAATGTCCGGACTGGAAAGGGGGGAAAGTGTCCGGACTGGAAGGGGGGGAAGCGTCCGGACTGGAAGAGGGGGAAAGTGTCCGGACTGGAAGGGGGGGAAAGCGTCCGGACTGGAAAGGGGGAAGTGTCTGGACTGGAAGGAGGTGAAAGTGTCCGGACTGGAAGGGGGGAAAGTGTTCGGACTGGAAAGGGGGGGAAGTGTCCGGATTTGAAGGGGGTGAAAGTGTCCGGACTGGAAGGGGGTGAAAGTGTCCGGACTGGAAGGGGGTGAAAGTGTGCGGACTGAAAGGGGGGGGAGTGTCCGGACTGGAAGGGGGTGAAAGTGTCCGGACTGAAAGGGGGCAGAGTGTCCGGACTGGAAGGGGGTGAAAGTGTCCGGACTGGAAGGGGGTGAAAGTGTCCGGACTGGAAGGGGGGGAAGTGTCCGGACTGGAAGGGGGGAAAGTGTCCGGACTGGAAGGGGGGGAAAGTGTCCGGACTGGAAGGGGGTGAAAGTGTCCGGACTGGAAGGGGGGAAAGTGTCCGGACTGGAAGGGGGGAAAGTGTCCGGACTGAAAGGGGGCAGAGTGTCCGGACTGGAAGGGGGTGAAAGTGTCTGGACTGGAAGGGGGTGAAAGTGTCCGGACTGGAAGGGGGGGAAGTGTCCGGACTGGAAGGGGGGAAAGTGTCCGGACTGGAAGGGGGTGAAAGTGTCCGGACTGGAAGTGGTTAAAAGTCTATCTAGAGAGTTCAATAAAACACATATATAAATAGCTAAAAACACTAAAACACTAAAACACAAGTGACATTTCACATTGGAGAACTGATAAAATCCTACAAACTCACCCCAGACTGGCGTTTTGCTCAGAAGGAATACTCCGGCACGTGCTACAGGACCAGTTATGGGAGGGGGAATACTGTAGATTTGTGGTAGATTGTAAGCTGTTGTGCTGCACCGCAGGCTAGCCCATCCCGTACCCCCATACACTGATTCCTGCTCTGTAGGGTAATAATGGGTAAGGTGTGGCAGCTTAGTTGTGCCCCCCAGTAGGTAAATTACTTCACTTTCTACCTTCATCCATCAGGAGGCGCCGTGCTGTGCAGCACAAGGGTCTCAGCCTTTGGGCTGGGTGGATGTAAATTTATTGTATGTTCCCAGCATTTTTGGTTGTGTTTATTTGCCACATCTAAGTAAAATTCTGTTGTGGCAAAAGCTGGTGTTGGGGTTGCTTTCCTCGTTCGTGACTTCACTGTATCCTGGGGAGCCCACCCGGTACACGGCTTACACTACATGTATGTGACTGTGACTGTACCTGCCACCAGTTTGACATCTGTGTACTAGTGACAAATAGTATAGGATGGGGGTTTACTACTGCTGTGACGTTGGTGGAAGCAGCTGCTGCTTCCTTTAGGAAACACTGAGAGGAGGAAGCGGCCATTTCTAGAATTAGTACAACATACGTCTTTATATATGATGTTTGCCTGCTGATGAATGGACAATAATTCAGGTGTTTATTCAAACGCCTGAACAGCCAACGTTCGGTCCGAAGGTTTGGACCAACTGCCGTCGTCCCCAGGAGGGCCCACCTGTCACGTCCTGGTATGGTTCAGGGGCACACGTTTGCCCCTCCTTTCCTGCCCTGCTAGGCTGAATATTCGGATGGATGGTCTGGTATTGATTTTTAGGGGGCCCCACTCTTTTTCTTGCATGGGGATCTCCCCTAAAAGCCACACCAGATCCTAAGGCTTCATGTACACGTGCAGCTCCTACACTCAACTCCCTAAAAGCCTTTGCGTCCATGTACACACGGGCTTTCAGCTTAAGAGCTGCCATGTTTAGGTGAGGTTAAACCTCCCTCTCCTGTACACTCAGGATAGGAACATTTTGACCGCAGACCATGAGAAAACACAAAATGCAGCAAAACCACAACAAAATGCAACCGTGGTACCCTGTTTTTGCTGCGATTTGCGGTTTCACACGGCCGGCGGTCAGGGTAGGCTCGTGTACATGAAGCCTTAATCAGAGCATACAGACTGTCTGCCCAGGATGGGGGAGGAGCAAGTGTGTGCCTTCCCCCTCTTGAACCATACTAGACCACATGCCACTGACACAGCAGGAGAACCCACTTGGCAAAGCCCCTTGTTCCATTTTTTTTTTTAAAGGGGCTTCCATATTCCGGTAAACCCCTTCCACCTGCTGACCCCTACAACCCTATTTAAGAAGAGAAACAGAAGGGATGGACAGAAGAGGGCCCCATCGTATTTTTTCTATGGGGTCCCATCCTCTGTAGCTACTCCCCAACTTTACTTATATTTTATGTGAGTAAATGAGCTTCTCCTCATGTCTTCTACTCCAATGATTTCTGATCTGGGGGGATAGGGGGGGAAAGTGTCCAGACTGGAAGGGGGGGAAAGTGTCCAGACTGGAAGGGGGGATAGTGTCCAGTCTAGAAGGGGGGAAAGTGTCCAGACTGGAAGGGGGGATAGTGTCCAGTCTAGAAGGGGGGAGAGTGTCCGGACTGGAAGGGCGGATAGTGTCCAGTCTAGAAGGGGGGAAAGTCTCCAGACTGGAAGGGGGGGGGAAGTATCCGGACTGGAAGGGGGGGATAGTGTCCAGTCTAGAAGGGGTGAAAGTGTCCGGACTGGAAGGGGGGGGATAGTGTCCAGTCTAGAAGGGGTGAAAGTGTCCGGACTGGAAGGGGGTGAAAGTGTCCGGATTTGAAGGGGGGGATAGTGTCCAGTCTAGAAGGGGTGAAAGTGTCCGGACTGGAAGGGGGGGGAAAGTGTCCAGACTGGAAAGGGGGGGGGGATCCTTCCAGATCCCCGATAATACCATTTCTGGCTCTACCCCTTGTGACAGTAGGCAGGTGAGATCACCTGGTTGTGTCCTGGATGGACAATACATTTGTCCAAGGTTCAGAGTCTATGGGGATTTGTTCTACGAGAGGGAAGTGCTGAGTCCTTCAGCACTGAGTAATGAGCCCAGCTGAAGGTAGTCGGCTCATTAAGGCTGGTATAAAACTTCCCAGCCTGCTTAGGGAGTGGCTCCAACCTGGAACCAGATCTGTGGCTGAACTGTATGGGGAGCACCATCCTACCTGAGTGCAGGGAGACAAAAGCCTGTGTGGCTAGCCTCCGACTACCAGGGACTAGGTATAGCATCAGGTTGTACCTAGTGGGTAGCTAGGGAAGCGATTTGTACAGTAAGTAGCCAATTGGCCAGGATTTTATTTTTCATGTTTCTTTTTGGTTTTGCCGTTTCCCTGTAAATATTGTAAATAAACTGCACATTTTTGTTTTTTCACCTCCACTGTTGTGCTGTGCCTGTGTTTTTGTGTTGTGCACCCATCCAGGGGGTCACACACACCCGCTGCCGAACGAACCCCGTTACACCCTAGAGACTAAAGCACGAATTCCCTCAAACCTTTGACTATTCGTGATTTCATTTTCTGTGATACAAGAAGCTCTCAGCTGGAAGTCTTTATGAATTTACATTGCAAAACAACACAAGAAGTGAGAGCAGAGCCTTCAGAGAACATCTGTTTAAAGCAACACACGTTTCACTTCCTAAATTGTCTCCGTCTAGTATACAATTCCCCAAAGTTCAGTACTGGTGAAGTACAGGGGGGTCAGCAACCTTTTTCTCGAGTGTAATTTTTACAAGCTTTCCAGAGAACGATAGCATACAATGTGTCACAGGTTGCTGGATGCAAGTGGCCACCGATGTCCTAGCAATCATTATCCTACGTCCTGCTGGCTTGGAAACAAGGCATCCCAGGTGAAGTCATTGATCAGATATGGTCATCACAATATTTGGCCAATGATCTCAGCCAGCTCCCTGCCCCTTTGTTTACATTAAAAGGGGCTTTCAGTCTCTAGCAAGTCCTTCCACTCCACAGACCCCCATAAATATGGAGCCAGGGTTGTTAGGAAGTGGTCCTTGTCTTGCCCATGTTGATGACATGTGACCTGATAAGTTTAGGAGAGGGAGCCGCATGATCATTTCCTGTCTAGCCAGGCTGTAGGCTTTAAGAGGAGACTGGTATGAAATTTGGGGGAACTACATGCGTTTTTATTTCTGGGGTCCCCTTTAAAACCTGTACTAGACCCTCATCATAGATAAGGTATGTATTGTTGGGAACTGAAATTGTCAATAGCTCAGGACACTTGTCTTAGATCAATGAAGCCTCCAGTAGCCCAGGATACCTCACCTATGTCATTTATACTGTTAGTAGCCCATGACACGTTTTCTATATCAATGAAGCTGTGAGTAACCCAGGACACATCTCCTATGTCTGAAGTCTGCATATTACAGTATGCCAGTGAAGCTACAAGTAACCCAAGATGTGTCTCCTATGTCACTGAGGCCTTCAGTAGGCCAGAACATGTTTTCTATGTCACTGAAGTCTCCACTAGTCAAGGACATGTCTCCTATGTCACTGAAGCCTTTAGTACCCCTTTAGTTCAGGACACGTTTCTTATGTCACTGAAATTTCCAGTAGAACAGGACTCGTCTCCTAGGTCACTGAAGCCTTTAATAGCCCAGGACATGTCTCCCATGTCACTGAAGACTTCCGTAGCCCAGGACACGTCTCTTTTGTCTCTGCAGCTATGAGTTGCCCAAGACACAACTAGTACAGTATGCCACTGACGCCACAAGTAACCCAAGATGTGTCTCCTATGTAACTGAAGCCTTCAGTAGCCCAGAAAAAGGCCTCCTATGTTACTGGAGCCTTCAGTAGCCCAGATCATGTCTCTTATGTCACTTGAGCTTTTAGTAGTCCAGGACACGTTTCTTATGTCACTGAAGTTTCCAGTAGCCCAGGAAATGTCTCCTATGTCACTGACGTTTCCAGTAGCCTAGGAATCCTCTCTTATGCCACTGAAGTTTCCAGTAGACAATGTCATGTCTCCTATCTCACTGAAGTCTTTTGTAGCCCAGGACACATCTCCTATGTCACTGAAGTTTCAAGTACCCCAGGACACGTCTCCTATGCCACTGAAGGCTGTAGTAGCCCAGGACACGTGTCCTATGTCACTGACGTTTCCAGTAGCCCAGTACACATCTCCTATGTCACTGACGTTTCCAGTACCCCAGGACACAACTCCTATGTCACTGACGTTTCCAGTACCCCAGGACACATCTCCTATGTCACTGACGTTTCCAGTAGCCCAGAACACGTCTCCTATGTCACTGACGTTTCCAGTACCCCAGGACACATCTTCTATGTCACTGACGTTTCCAGTAGCCCAGAATACGTCTCCTATGTCACTGACGTTTCCAGTACCCCAGGACACATCTTCTATGTCACTGACGTTTCCAGTAGCCCAGGACACATCTTCTATGTCACTGACGTTTCCAGTACCCCAGGACACATCTCCTATGTCACTGACGTTTCCAGTAGCCCAGAATACGTCTCCTATGTCGCTGACATTTTCAGTAGCCCAGGACACGTCTCCTATGTCGCTGACATTTTCAGTAGACCAGGACACGTCTCCTATGTCACTGATGTTTCCAGTAGCCCAGGACACGTCTCCTATGTCACTGATGTTTCCAGTAGCCCAGGACACGTCTCCTATGTCACTGATGTTTCCAGTAGCCCAGAATACGTCTCCTATGTCACTGAAGCCTTTAGTAACCCAGTACACATCTACTATGCCACTGAAGTTTCCAGTAGCCATTGACATGTCTCCTATGTCACTGAAGCCTTTAATTGCCCAGGACACATCTCCTATGTCATTAAAGTTTCCAGTAGAACAGGACTCGTCTCCTAGGTCACTGAAGCCTTTAATAGCCCAGGACATGTCTCCCATGTCACTGAAGACTTCCGTAGCCCAGGACACGTCTCTTTTGTCTTTGCAGCTATGAGTTGCCCAAGACACAACTAGTACAGTATGCCACTGAAGCCACAAGTAACCCAAGATGTGTCTCCTATGTAACTGAAGCCTTCAGTAGCCCAGAAAAAGGTCTCCTATGTTACTGGAGCCTTCAGTAGCCCAGAATAAGTCCTTATGTCACTGAAACCTTTAGTAGTCCAGGACACATTTCCTATGTCACTGAAGTTTCCAGCAGCCCAGGACATGTCTTCTAAGTCACTGAAGTTTCCAGCAGCCCAGAACACATCTCCTAAGTCACTGATGTTTGCAGTAGCCCAGGAATCCTCTCTTATGCCACTGAAGTTTCCATTAGTCAAGGACATGTCTCCTGTTACTGAAGCCTTTAGTAGCCCAGGACACATCTCTCATGTCACTGAAGTTTCCACTAGCCCAGGACACATCTCCTATGTCACTGAAGCATTTAATTGCCCAGGTGTCAGGGAACGAGAAGACTCAGCCTGCTCCTGATTACTGCTGACTGTCTCCTGCCCTGACCCCTGGCTTGCCTCTGGACCACTCTCCTGCCTGCTCCTGATCGTCTGACCTCCTGTTGCTGAACTTGGCCTGTGACCGGATTATCTTTTGTCTGCTGCTCTGATTCCGTTCTGCCTCCACAGTTACTGACCCGGCCTGTCTGACTCCGCTACTTGCTTCATGGTGTGTTCGCATCCATCCATCCTGCACGGACCTATCCGTTTACCGCTCAGGTCTTCCCTGCCTCTTCACGTCAGGCTCTTACCCAACTACGTTCCACTAGCGGTCCTCTCGTGACCATCAGGGGCTCTGGTGAACAAGCAGACTGGGGCTTAGACTCCGCACCCTGGGGAATCGCAGACTGTGGATCCATAGAGCTACCGTTAGATCGTGACAGTACCATACGGCCATGGCCGAGCTTGGAAGAGGACCCTGTCCATTGGATGAAATATGTCACCACCTGGCGGCACTCACCCAGGTCGTTAAGACATTACAGGAGGGATATACACACCTGGAAGAACATATCCAGACCCTAGCTTCACCTGCTCCCACATCTTCGGATCCGGCTGCTTCTTCCCCGGCCAGGGATTCCGCTGAACCTCGCACCAGTAGAGTGGTCACATTACCTCCACTTGAACCCCGTGTGCCTACACCAGAACGTTTTAATGGGGATCAAAGTAAATACAGGGCTTTTCAAAACGCATGTCAGCTGTATTTCGATCTACAGCCATGAACCTTCTCCTCAGAATCTGCGAAGGTGGGGTTCATCATCTCCTTGCTGCAAGGTGAACCCCAGGATTGGGCCCATCGTCTGCTTGAAGTTTGCCATCCACATCTGAATTCCGTAACAACATTCTTCAACGTGATGGCTCAGCTGTACGATGACCAGCAGCGGGCTACTTCCGCTGAGGCAGCTTTACACGCAGTCGGACAGGGTCGCCGAGCAGCAGAGGATTACGCTTCTGATTTCAGATGCTGGAGTGGCGATACTAGATGGAACGATGCAGCCCTACTTCAGCAGTTTTGCTTGGGCCTATCTAAACCCCTCAAGGATGAGCTAGCTAGGGTGGGCATACCCGACTCCTTGGAGGACCTAATCGCGTTGGCCATTCATATTGACTGTAGGCTGCGCGAACGTAGGCTAGAAAGGTCCAGTCAAGTCCAGAGGCTTACATGGATGCTACCTAGGTTCCCAATCCAGCCCAATCCTCCTGTCAGGAACTGGGATACTGAGGCCACAGATATACCTGAGCCAACGCAACTTGGTTTAATACGACCATCATTAACGTCAGAGGAATGCCAAAGACGTCAGATGAATAACCTCTGCTTATATTGCGGAGAAGCGGATCATTATGTGCACTCCTGTCAAGCTAAGTTGAGTAAGTGTCTCTCTGTCTCTTCTGCTGTTTCTCCAGACTGTCTCGACAGCTCAACTCATCTAGCTGTGCCCATTTTGTTCCAGCTTCCTGGAAGAACCGTATCAGTGACAGCGATTATTGATTCAGGGGCCGGTAGCTGTTTCATAGATCTGAATTTTGCAGCCCATCAGCGTGTTCCCTTACAGACCAAGGAACACGGATTGAACATCTTCCTTGCCGATGGGTCCCGTATTAAATCTGGACTGGTAGACAGAGAGACCCCACCAATCCACACTATGGTTGCCAACCACCATCAGGAGTTTCTGCGTCTGGACGCCATCACTTCTCCATTATTCTCTGTCATTTTGGGACTCCCTTGGCTACGGGCGCATGACCCTCAAATTAACTGGAAGACGGGGTCAATCCAATTTCTTTCATCTTATTGTCGGGAACATTGTTTACCCATGACACCCTCAGTCATACCGATCCTACTGTGCATGGACTCTGACGCAGAACTGTCTCAAGTAATTTCCCCGGTTTACCATGGCTACCTTGATGTGGTCAATAAGCAGGGAGCAGACATTCTCCCTCCTCATCGAGCCTATGATTGCCCGATTGATCTACTTCCCGGGTCTGAAATCTCATTCGGGCGAATATTCCCTTTATCGGAACGAGAATTAGGGGTCTTAAAAGATTACATTGATGAGAACCTCCAAAGGGGATGCATCCATCCCTCCACTTCACCAGCTGGAGCCGGAATCTTCTTTGTGGAAAAGAAGGATAAGTCCTTGAGGCCTTGTGTGGATTATCGAGAACTGAATAAGATCACTGTAAAGAACCGTTATCCCCTTCCTCTGGTTCCTGAACTGTTTCAGAGACTGAAGACTGCCACTATTTTTACTAAATTGGATCTGAGAGGGGCATATAACTTGGTCCGCATACGAGAAGGGGGTGAATGGAAGACAGCCTTCCGCACTCGGTTCGGTCATTTCGAGTATTTGGTCATGCCATTTGGGTTGTGCAACGCACCTGCCACGTTCCAGCATTTTATTAATGATGTTTTTAAAGATTACTTGGATATTTTTGTTGTCATCTACCTGGATGACATTCTGATCTTTTCCACATCCCTGGAGGTACACTGAAGTCATGTCAGGAGCGTGTTGGAACAACTTCGCCAGCATGGGCTTTACGCTAAGGCAGAGAAATGTAGCTTCGAGCAGCATAGCATTCCATTTCTGGGGTTAATCATCTCTACTGCCGGAATTGCCATGGATCCCCAGAAAATTTTGGAATGGCCTGTGCCCTCAGACAAGAAAGGTATTCAGCGGTTCATCGGCTTTGCTAATTTTTATCGAAAATTTATTAAGAACTTTTCAGGCCTGGTCTCACCAATTACCCAGCTCACTAAGCTAGGGGTTCGCTTCAATTGGACACCTGAGGTGCAGGTTGCTTTTTAAACCCTTAAAGAATTGTTTACAGCAGCACCCATCTTAAACCATCCAGACCCTTCTCCTCCTTATATTGTGGAGGTGGATGTGTCTGAAAACGCAGTGGGGGCGGTCCTTTCACAAAGGAAAGGCCTCAAGGAGCTTATGCACCAAGTAGCCTTCTTCTCCAGAAAACTTGCCTCTGGACCACTCTCCTGCCTGCTCCTGATCGTCTGACCTCCTGCTGCTGAACTTAGCCTGTGACCCAACTATCTTTTGTCTGCTGCTCTGATTCCGTTCTGCGTCCACAGTTACCGGCCCGGCCTGTCTGACTAAGCTATTTGCTTCACGGTGTGTCTGCATCCATCCATCCTGCACGGATCTATCCGTTTATCACTCAGGTCTTCCCTGCCTCTTCAAGTCAGGCTCTTATCCAGCTACGTTCCACTAGTGGTCCTCTCTACTACAGTTTGGGTGTACCCGGGGGGCCGCAACCTGGTTTCAGCCTGCTCCAAGTCCATCCCCACCATCAGGGGCTCTGGTGAACAAGCAGACTGGGGTTTAGACTCCGCACCCTGAGGAATCACAGACTGTGGATCCATAGAGCTACCGTTAGATCGTGACACCAGGACACATATCCTATGTCATTGAAGTTTCCAGCAGCCAAGGTCATGTCTCCTATGTCACTGAAGCCTTTAGGAGCCCAGGACACGTCTCCTATGTCACTGACGTTTCCAGTAGCCCAGGACACATCACCTATGTCACTGAAGCCTTTAGCAGCCCAGTACACATCTACTATGCCACTGTCTCTGAAGCTGTGAGTTGCCCAAGACACAACTAGTACAGTATGCCACTGAAGCCACAAGTAACCCAAGATGTGTCTCCTATGTAATGGAAGCCTTTAGTAGCCCAGAAAGGTCTCCTATGTTACTGGAGCCTTCAGTAGCCCAGAACATGTCTCTTATGTCACTGAAGCTTTTAGTAGTTCAGGACACGTTTCTTATGTCACTGAAATTTCCAGTAGAACAGGACTCGTCTCCTAGGTCACTGAAGCCTTTAATAGCCCAGGACATGTCTCCCATGTCACTGAAGACTTCCGTAGCCCAGGACACGTCTCTTTTGTCTCTGCAGCTATGAGTTGCCCAAGACACAACTAGTACAGTATGCCACTGAAGCCACAAGTAACCCAAGATGTGTCTCCTATGTAATTGAAGCCTTCAGTAGCGCAGAAAAGGCCTCCTATGTTACTGGAGCCTTCAGTAGCCCAGAACATGTCTCTTATGTCACTTGAGCTTTTAGTAGTCCAGGACACGTTTCTTATGTCACTGAAGTTTCCAGTAGCCCAGGAGATGTCTCCTATGTCACTGACATTTCCAGTAGCCTAGGACTCCTCTCTTATGCCACTGAAGTTTCCAGTAGACAATGTCATGTCTCCTATGTCACTGAAGTCTTTTGTAGCCCAGGACACATCTCCTATGTCACTGACGTTTCCAGTAGCCCAGTACACATCTCCTATGTCACTGACGTTTCCAGTAGCCCAGGACACGTGTCCTATGTCAATGACGTTTCCAGTAGCCCAGGACACATCTCCTATGTCACTGACGTTTCCAGTAGCCCAGTACACATCTCCTATGTCACTGACGTTTCCAGTAGCCCAGTACACATCTCCTATGTCACTGACGTTTCCAGTAGCCCAGTACACATCTCCTATGTCACTGACGTTTCAAGTACCCCAGGACACGTCTCCTATGCCACTGAAGGCTGTAGTAGCCCAGGACACAACTCCTATGTCACTGACGTTTTCAGTAGCCCAGGACACATCTCCTATGTCGCTGACGTTTCCAGTAGCCCAGGACACATCTCCTATGTCGCTGACGTTTCCAGTAGACCAGGACACGTCTCCTATGTCACTGATGTTTCCAGTAGCCCAGGACACATCTCCTATGTCACTGATGTTTCCAGTAGCCCAGGACACATCTCCTATGTCGCTGACATTTTCAGTAGACCAGGACACATCTCCTATGTCACTGATGTTTCCAGTAGCCCAGGACACATCTCCTATGTCGCTGACATTTTCAGTAGACCAGGACACATCTCCTATGTCACTGATGTTTCCAGTAGCCCAGGACACGTCTCCTATGTCACTGAAGTTTCCAGTAGCCCAGGACACGTCTCCTATGTCACTGAAGTTTCCAGTAGTCCAGGACACGTCTCCTATGTCACTGAAGTTTCCAGTAGCCCAGAATACGTCTCCTATGTCACTGAAGTTTCCAGTAGCCCATAGTACGTCTCCTATGTCACTGAAGACTTTTAGTAGTCCAAGACACGTCTTCTATGTCACTGAAGACTTCAATAGTTCAGGAGTCAGGACACATCTACTATGTCACTGAAGCTTCTAGTAGCCCAGGATATATCTCCTATGTTGCTTCCCTCTGCTGCTCACTTTTATATTTTAAGTAAACCTTGAAAAGCTGATTAAGCCATGTCTTTCATGTGTTCCCATGTCACTGCTCAGTCTCCCCATCTCCCTGGACTCTGGACTCCATGTTGTATCATACACACCCTCCATTTGTGAGCTTCTCCCTTCACATCATATTTTACAGACATTTATATGCATGTGACACTCCTTCGTCATCATGAGTTCCTCCTTCTGTTCTCATCACAGCTCATTACAGGGCTAGTATAAGTTGAGGCCCAGAGGAAGAATCACGTTTGTGGGGCTCTGCTGCCTTTCTAAAGCCATAGTCAAATGTTTAGGGAGCAAAGATTTCATGCAAATCTCTCAGAAGTGCAATACAAGAAAAATATGTAGCACTACCCCCTTAGGGGCCACTGGATTTTAGTTAGGTCTCCCTATGCCCTGCACGGCCATGCAACATGCATTTTCCACATTTTGCACACTGGAATCAATAAACAGGCCTTGAGCGTGGTTTTGTGATTTTATTAAGGGGTTAAACTTGGATGTGGTCTAGTGGTATATGGGATGCTAGAGGAACTAGCTAGAGGAACTATTGAACTTGAGGACAACATACAAAAAATGCAGATATCAAGAGTCCTCGAGCGCCTAGTCTACACCCGCCTAAGCTCTCACCTCAACGACAACAACCTCCTCGATCCCCTACAGTCCGGTTTCCGTCCCCTACACTCCACAGAAACTGCCTTACTTAAACTCTCCAATGACCTGCTAACCGCCAGAGCTAATGGCCGCTATTCAGTGCTTCTACTCCTTGACCTCTCTGCGGCCTTCGACACAGTCGACCACCCCCTCCTCCTCAAAAAACTACACTCCCTCGGCCTCAGAGATTCTGCTCTCTCCTGGCTCTCATCCTACCTGTCACAATGCTCTTTCTGCGTTACCTATAACGCTACCACCTCCCCCTCACTCCCCCTCTCTGTTGGGGTCCCTCAAGGCTCGGGTCCCTTCTCTTCTCCATCTACACCTCCTCCCTTGGCCAACTCATACACTCTCACGGCTTCAACTACCACCTCTATGCTGACGACACACAAATCTATCTCTCAACCCCCCCACCTCACCCTCTCAATCTCCGCCCGAATCACACACCTACTGAGCGACATATCAGACTGGATGTTGCTCCACTTCCTTAAACTGAACCTCTCCAAAACTGAGTTTCTTGTCTTCCCCCCCAGCCCGGACACCACCCCCCATTGACTTCTCCATCACATCCAACAACGCCACCATCAAACCTGCCCCGCAGGCCAGAGTACTTGGTGTCATTCTGGACTCCAACCTATCCTTTCAGCCCCAAGTCCAATCTTTAACAAACGTGCAGACTCCACCTCCGCAACATGCAGACTCCACCTCCGCAACATCGCCAAAATCCGCACGTTCCTAACCCCAGAAACCACTAAACAGCTCATCCACTCCCTCATCATATCACGACTCGACTACTGCAACTCCCTCCTCACTGGCCTGCCTCGCCGCTGGCTATCCCCGCTTCAGTCCATCCTGAATACGGCTGCCAGACTCATTCACCTTTCCAACCGCTCCGTTTCCGCCACCCCCCTCTGCCAATCCCTCCACTGGCCTCCACTCAGTGTCCTCCACCCCCCTCTGCCAATCCCTCCACTGGCCTCCACTCAGTGTCCCCCACCCCCCTCTGCCAATCCCTCCACTGGCTTCCGATTGCGCAATGGATCAAATTCAAAATCCTAACGCTGACGTACAAAGCCGTCCACCATACTGCCCCAAACTACATCACTGACCTAATATCCAAGTACCGCCCAGCACGCACACTCCGCTCCTCACAAGGCCTCCTTCTCTCTAGTTCCCTGGTCTCCTCCTCCCATGCCCGCCTCCAGGACTTCTCCAGGGTGTCACCCATCCTCTGGAACTCCCTGCCCCAACCCATCAGATTATCACCTACTCTCCTCTCCTTTAGGCGCACCCTGAAAACCCACCTCTTCAGGGAAGCCTACCCCACCCCCTGCTAATTGCCGACCTCCTCCACTCTTCCTACCACTCCATCCCCCACAGCTATCTCCTCCTGTGCCACCATCCCCTCCCTCCTAGATTGTAAGCTCCAAAGAGCAGGGCCCTCGATCCCCTCATGTGTTGCATTGTATTGGTATTGTTCTGTCACATGTTCTGTCCCCCTCTGTAATGTACAGCGCTGAGCGAACTATTGGCGCTTTATAAATACTGTATAATAATAATAATAATAATAATTTGTCCTGTCCTGTTAGCTTAGTGGGTTGTTGGCTGCCTTCAGGCCTGACCAGTCTGGCTCTTTCCCAGCTGCACAAGCTGTCCTCCCCAGGTGATGTTGAGGCAGTGGAGATCCTCTTCTCCAGTGACCTGACTGTAGATAGGCCTGTGACAATTGTGCACACTAGAGACATGGACGCTGTACATGACAACCATCTTGTTAGGTCTCAGCCATGTTCTCTCCTGTCCTCCCTCCTCCCTTTTGAATGGAATGTGAGGCTGTAAGTGAACAGAGGTCAAAAGGGCCTCTTATCCTAAATAAAACACAGCTAGATGAGCTCCATGGCTGTAAACCACTAATTAGTCTGGTTCAAGGGGTCTTCTTTGAAAAACCACTTTCCTCTGCTCGATCGTAAAACAATAACTCAGTCCGTCATGACCTGTTAGGCTATTAGAGCTAGAGCGTGCCATAAAACATACATTCCACAAGAGACATTTTTCATACAATTCATAAAGTTAAGCAGGAACTGGGCACATTAATATGAAGTATATATTTGGATAGATCATTTTAATATGAGTCACATGACACCTTACATCACTATATTAGTACCTACAAGAGAGAAGAAGCAGTCTCTTTTATCCTGAGTGACAAGGGTACGCTATGTTTGGTATCTTTGCATTTGGAATATAATTCTAAATATTAATTTGCCAGTTGCTAGGATGCTGCCTGTACCTATTGGAGGTTATTGACCTTAGTATGAAATTGTAAGGGATTTGGTCATTACCTTGTTTACCGCCTAACATCGATCTCCAAACTGGACGATTGGTCATTTGTTCTCAGGGGACACCCCTTTGAGATGATAGAAAAAGACTGACAGCCTGGAGAATCCTTTAACATCGATCAGGAACCATCTAAGAGACTTGAGAGCAAAGGCAACCTTTTGCTCGGACGATTGGACTCAAACCAAGGACATTGCAAGTATTCTGCCTTCTGAACTCCTTTCTTTTATTTCTCTGTTGTTTTATTGCTCTCTTTATATATTTGTTACATCTTTTTCTGTAAATATTTTAATTGCACCATGTTGACCTTTTTAGTAATAAATCCTATATTCTGAAAAGTATTGAACTGTTTCTAAAGCTTTTAATGCAAACTAAAAGAATCCCTATCTCTGAAGAGTGCTGCTGTATGTAATAATCCTCTGAATATCCCTGTCTGCGGTGACAGTGTGTGTTACAGACGCTTATGCTAATATCATAGTGTTACTGCTAAGATTTGTGAGTTTCTTCCTTCTCTGTAAAAAGGTGGCGGTGGCAGTGTGAAGGGTTAATTGCATAATTAACCTGACCCAGTAACAATCGCTCTCAGGCTGCTGGCACATAGATTGTGGTCCATTAGCTGGAAAATCTTTGTGCAGGGTGCAGCTGGGCATGGCATTGTTACGCAAGTGACAGCGTGGTGTGAGATCAGCTGGTCCTTCAGTCATGAGTTGGTGAGAAGAGCTGAGGTCGGACGCCGCATTCCATTACAAGGCCCCCTCCCAGACTCCACACTCCAGACTTCCTCAATCCATCTTCCACCCGACACTGACCACTGCCCTCTAGGCTCTCCGATATTTGAGGGTTTCCTTGGTCACCATGCCCAGCTTCCTGCCAGGGCATTGGCCAATGTCCCTCAAATATGCAGATCTGGGCCTCCTCCCCTCCTCTCCCCTGTTCCAGAAAGTTCTCGACTTTCTAGAAAGGTGGGAGGGCTCTAGAAACCCTGATCTGTTAGAGCCTCCCAGCTTGTCCTGAGGAGAACTCACTACCTCATTCCAAGGCTGATTCATCCCAGGCTGCTACTCAGCCTCTAACAAAAATCCTATCTACCTAACCTGGAGGGTTAAATAAACGTGTCTTCCTCGGAAGAATATGAAACTGCTTGTGTTATAAAATGGAAAGTCTTTGAAGAGTTTGCACAACGGGCAGAGATGTTCTCCATGTCATAATCCCTCTGGAATGACCACCCCAGAGTAAAACCCAATTGACGCACCATTCTCAGTTCTCAGAGAAGCTGGGGCTTTGAGCGTGGTCCCCTGTACACATGCCCAGGATCTTACAATGTAACCTGGGGCCCCAACTTCCTGTAATTGCTATGAGATTTTGTTGAACAATGACATACAGCAGAACCCAGCAGGGCTAACTCAACAACCAGGCAACCAAGAGGCCCCACACACTTCTTGAAATGGGCTTCTTCAATAGGCTGGTCAGATGATATGGCCCATAAAATCCTCCTTAAAGCTATGATGATTCCTCCTTTTTACCCAGCTGCCTGAGGGTAACCATTAGCGAGGGGGCCCAAGAGCTGCCAATGTATAACAGTCCCAGACGAGTAGCTAGTTGGGTATTACACCTGACCACCCTCTCCCCTTATCTGGCCCAGGGGGTGTAGGAGTACTTAACCTGTCCTGTTAACTTCTTCAATAGGCTGGTCAGATTATATGGCCCAGAAAAATCCTCCTTAAAGCTACAAATTACAAAAGTAACTGAAGACCAAAAGGGTCCAAATATGACTGTGGGATGTTCTTGGTTTATAAGAAGAATCTCAGTTCTGACCATTGACCGACATGGTCTGCTTTGGTTCACTTTCCTGGTGTAGAGATTGTTTGTTGTGGTGACGTTGGCTGAATTATTCCTATTTACACTCGCAACTTCCACCCACACCAGTGAAACCTACATACACAGAAAACCCAATATGCAAATCCCAATTTCCACATGGCTGCCCACTGTGAGTTCAGCTTCACATTGAAGAATGTAACCTGCCCTGAACACCACCAGAGACGTGCTGCCATTGATGAACCCACATGGCTGTGGTCTACGCTGACCTGAGGTTTTCCCGAACTGCCCTCCCAGCACAGAAAGGTCAGTATGTACAAACCAGGCCGATCCCAGGGGAATTCCTAGTAGTACTGGATTGTCATACATATGGTTTTCTGATTGGGGCCATTCTTCATGGGGATACCAATCAATATCACCAGAAGGGCACTTTACGGCTGCTGCAAAACACAGGAGTCTGGAAGGGCTGCGGTTCAGCCTTCAGCTGTGAAATGGATACTTTGTAGTCAGATGCTTTAACAACTTCCTGTCCGGACACTTTCCCCCCCTTCCAGTCTGGACACTTTCCCCCCCTTCCTGTCCGGACACTTTCCCCCCCTTCCAGTCTGGACACTTTCCCCCCCCTTCCAGTCTGGACACTTTCACCCCCTTCCAGTCCGGACACTTTCCCCCCCTTCCAGTCTGGACACTTTCCCCCCTTCCAGTCCGGACACTTTCCCCCCTTCCAGCCTGGACACTTTCACCCCCTTCCAGTCCGGACACTTTCCCCCCCTTCCAGCCTGGACACTTTCACCCCCTTCCAGTCCGGACACTTTCTCCCCCTTCCAGTCTGGACACTTTCCCCCCCTTCCAGTCTGGACACTTTCCCCCCTTCCAGTCCGGACACTTTCCCCCCCTTCCAGTCCGGACACTTTCACCCCCTTCCAGTCCGGACACTTCCCCCCCTTCCAGTCCGGACACTTCCCCCCCTTCCAGTCCGGACACTTTCCCCCCCTTCCAGTCCGGACACTTTCCCCCTTCCAGTCCGGACACTTTCACCCCCTTCCAGTCCGGACACTTTCACCCCCTTCCAGTCCGGACGCTTTCACCCCCTTCCAGTCCGGACACTTTCCCCCCCTTCCAGTCCGGACACTTTCACCCCCTTCCTGTCCGGACACTTTCACCCCCTTCCTGTCCAGGGCAATTTTCAGCTTTCAGCGCTATCACACTTTGAATGACAATTGCGCGGTCATGCAACACTGTATCTATATGAAATTTTTACCATTTTTTTTAAAACAGATAAAGCTTTATTTTGGTGGTATTTATTCACCGCTGGGATTTTTATTTTTTTTGCTATGTAAATGAAAATGTCCAAAAATTTTGAAAAAAAGTGTTTTTCTTATAAAATTTTGCAAATAAATAATCTTTCATCATAAACCTCGGCCAAAATGTATTCCGTTATATTTTTAGAAAAAAAAAATAAGCCAAATTAGTTTATAACCAAAAATTATAATTTTTAAACATTTTTTTTACATTTTTATTTTATTTTTTTATATTATTATTTATGGGTTTTTTTTGTTTTTTTTACATACTGTCACCCTAGCAGTGTGGGGTCACCATGGTGACACTGTACTACTTGTGGGGGGTGATGAAGATTTTTTTTTTTTTTTACAGTGATTGCTTTTACACCCATATAGGATGTAAAAGCAATCATTTCTCTTTCTCTCTGTCTGCATTCTTGCAGGCATTGAGAAATACTGAGTGAGCTGTGATTGGTCACATCTTGTCACATGGTACAAGGCTGTTGTGAATAGCCCTGTACCATGTGACCTCTATGATCATTCACAGATTTCACACGTAGTAAGCAATGATGTCACAAGTGAAGACTTGCTTACTACTTTGCATGTGATCACTGATTGGCCAATCAGTGATCACATGATTGGGACCGAGGTGTGTCCGGAGGACACAGTGGGCACCGGATCGCGCGCACAGGGAGCGTGCACAGCTAGAAAAGGCGGGTGCCGCCCCTGGAGTGCCACCGCCCTGACGTATATGAACAGCAGGCGGACGGCAAGTGGTTAAATTATTATAAAGACTTCCAGTCCAGAGCAAATTTTTGAATTTTTGCACAACTGTCATTTTATTGCTAGAAAATGACTGAAAACCAGAGGCTTGATAACTGTCATTTTTGCACAACTTATCAAACTCATGTTGAATTTTAGTGCACACAAACACAGTCTTTCTGCTATCCAACATTGCACGCTGAGTATCCTGGAGGCTGATTCGGATCTGAACAAAGCTAATATCGTCTGGACTGTTGTCCTTTGCTGACACCTAGTGGTGGAATTAAAACTTGATCTTCAATTAAATTCCCTTTTCCCCACATTCTTCCTTGCTACTTGAATTGCAATATTTACCAGATGGATGTTTGATGTCCATTGTTTCCTCTCCTATGGTTGTGGATGTGTAGGTCAATTAGATCTTTGTTAGGTTATACCTATATATCCTTCTAAAGCATTTAACAGATGATATTTGATGCCCATTATATCCTCTACAACTGTTTTGGATGTGTAGGCCAATTAACCACCTCCCGTCCGGTCGTTGTATATAAACGGCCGGACGGTGGCAGTGCAGGGGTGAGTTGCCGTTTATAAACGACCTCCCCGCACCCTGCTTGTGCGCGTTCCTCTGGACACAGTGGAACACCGATCGTCGTACGGGACCTCTGTGCGAGGTCCCAATCATGTGATCACTGATTGGCCAATCAGTGATCACATGCAGAGAAGTAAGCAAGATGTCACTTGTGACATCATTGCTTACTACGTGTGAAACAGACCTGGGAACTCAGCACTGGGATGGTGGGAACCCCTCATGATGGGCACAGCGGGTGTACAGATCCAGGAACTCAGCACTGGGATGGTGGGAACCCCTCATGATGGGCACAGCGGTTGTACAGATCCAGGAACTCAGCACTGGGATGGTGGGAACCCCTCATAATGGGCACAGCGGGTGTACAGATCCAGGAACTCAGCACTGGGATGGTGGAAACCCCTCATGATGGGCACAGCGGGTGTACAGATCCAGGAACTCAGCACTGGGATGGTGGGAACCCCTCATGATGGGCACAGCGGGTGTACAGATCCAGGAACTCAGCACTGGGATGGTGGGAACCCCTCATAATGGGCAAAGCGGGTGTACAGATCCAGGAACTCAGCACTGGGATGGTGGGAACCCCTCATAAACGGCAAAGCGGGTGTACAGATCCAGGAATTCAGCACTGGGATGGTGGGAACCCCTCATAAACGGCAAAGCGGGTGTACAGATCCAGGAACTCAGCACTGGGATGGTGGGAACCCCTCATAATGGGCACAGTGGGTGTACAGATCCAGGAACTCAGCACAGGTGTCAGACACCGCCCGGCGGGATCTCTAGTGATCCACAGAACGGGATTCCCCAGGACGCGGAGTCTAAGTCCCAGTCTGCCTTTTCACCAGAGCCCCTGATGGTGGGGATGGACTTGGTGCAAGACTGTAAGCAGGTCGCGACCCCTGAGTGCACCCAACTGTGGTAGAGGGGTCCCGCCGAGGGTATGTGCCAGGGGTGAGCCTGATGTGAAGAGGCTGACAAGTCCAGGTCCCGAGCGGGATGGATGGATGACAGTCAGGAATGAGCATAGTCAGACTAGCCGGGTCGGTAACGGTGGGGGCAGGTAGGTACCAAGCAGCAGACAGAGAGCAGCCGGGTCACGAGCCAAGGTTCAGCAACGGGAGGTCCAATAGTAATGTAACAACAGGCAGGAGAGTAGTCAGGGACGAGCCGGGGGTCAGAGCAGGAGGTCAACACAAATCAGGACAAGCAGGATCGGCAACAGGAACACCCTTCAGAACACGGGTACAGGAACTAGACCTTGCGGCAACCTGATCACCGTCTGGCCAGTTTAAATAGTTGCGCCCTGCACCGTCATTGGTGCCAGGCGCACGCTCGCGTGCGAGAGTGTGCATGCGCGACCGCAATTGCCAACGCCGACGCCCAGGTCCTAGTGCCTGCACATTCGTGCACCAAGGCAATCTGCGCATGCGCAGACCTGTGCGCCGTGGCGAGACCCGCAGTCCCTGACAACCGGGATGGTTTAAACCCCTCATAATGGGCACATCGGGTGTACAGACCTGGAAACCCATCGATGGTGGGAACCCCTCATAATGGGCACAGCGGGTGTACAGAGCCGGGAACTCAGCACAGGGATGGTGGGAACCCCTCATAATGGGTACAGCGGGCGTACAGACCCGGGAACTCAGCACTGGGATGGTTTAAACCCCTCATAATGGGCACAGCGGGTGTACAGACCCGGGAACTCATCACAGGGATGGTGGGAACCCTTTATAATGGGCACAGCGGGGGTACAGACCCGGGAATTCATCACAGGGATGGTGGGAACCCTTCATAATGGGCACAGCGGGTGTACAGACCCAGGAACTCAGCACTGGGATGGTTTAAACCCCTCATAATGGGCACAGCGGGTGTACAGACCCAGGAACTCAGCACTGGGATGGTTTAAACCCCTGATAATGGGCACAGTGGGTGTACAGATCCAGGAACTCAGCACAGGGATGGTTTAAACCCCTCATAATGGGCACAGCGGGTGTACAGACCTGGAAACCCAGCACAGGGATGGTTTAAACCCCTCATAATGGGCACAGCGGGTGTACAGAGCCAGGAACTCAGCACGGGATGGTGGGCACCCTTCTTAATGGGCACAGCGGGTGTACAGACCCGGGAAGTCATCACAGGGATGGTGGGAACCCTTCATAATGGGTGTGTAGAGCTAAATAATATAAAATGCAGCGCTAGGAAATACAATATGTTGATAAAGTGGTAAAATTAAGCGCATAAAAGCACTAGATATTGTGATTAAAAGTGTCTTCAGTAAATGACGAGAGAATTAGTGAATGGATGATCAACACAATGATAAATCCTATAATTGTGAGAAGATGAATGGCGCTGAGGCAGAAAACAAATAATAATGATAAATCCCAGCTAATAAGGTGACTTGAATGTCTTGAGATATGAGCATTCCATAGAATAATGGTCCATCAGATAATGGAGCTCGTGACTTCCGTGATGGGGAATGAAGTGTGCTTGCACTCAATGGAAGCGCAATTTAATTGCTCATGTGTAGTAATTATCCGGACTGGGACTGGTGGTCATCAGGGCACTGCGGGGATAGGGGGCGCCACTGGTACACACTGCACACAGGACAGGCACTCCACACCTCACAGCTCGGACCCTCTCGGCACGCAGGGACACCTCCTCCTGGAATAGCCAGAGAAACTCGCATCCACCTTAGATGGCCCCCAGACAGAAACGCTTGGATAGTTATTGTACGCAGCTTGTATACAGATAATCAGCTCCGTATCAGAAAACAGCCGTCACATTCCAAATATCAGCCTAGGGACATAAAATGTCAGCTCAGCGTCCAAAAAATGCTCAGGTCTCAAATGACAGTTCAGTACAATAATAACCGAATAAATATAGGCGGAGCCAGAACAGATAATAATATATATCCTCTCTATATCTATCACATGAAAACCAGCTGCAAAATCTGCCCTATGTGAAGGTGCGTACCAGGGGCGGACTGACAACTCATGGGGCCCCCGGGCAATAGGGGATCATGGGGCCCCTGTGTCCTTGCCCAAACTCAAAAAAGCCAATGAAAAAGGTACCAGGGGCATCTCATGGGGCCCCCTAATGACCCCCCGGGCAATAGGGGATCATGGGGTCCCTGTGTCCTTGCCCAAACTCAAAAAAGCCAATGAAAAAGGTACCAGGGGCATCTCATGGGGCCCCCTAATGACCCCCCGGGCAATAGGGGATCATGGGGTCCCTGTGTCCTTGCCCAAACTCAAAAAAGCCAATGAAAAAGGTACCAGGGGCATCTCATGGGGCCCCCTAATGACCCCCCGGGCAATAGGGGATCATGGGGTCCCTGTGTCCTTGCCCAAACTCAAAAAAGCCAATGAAAAAGGTACCAGGGGCATCTCATGGGGCCTCCTAATGACCCCCCGGGCAATAGGGGATCATGGGGTCCCTGTGTCCTTGCCCAAACTCAAAAAAGCCAATGAAAAAGGTACCAGGGGCATCTCATGGGGCCCCCTAATGACCCCCCGGGCAATAGGGGATCATGGGGCCCCTGTGTCCTTGCCCAAACTCAAAAAAGCCAATGAAAAAGGTACCGGGCATCTCATGGGGCCCCCTAATGACCCCCCGGGCAATAGGGGATCATGGGGCCCCTGTGTCCTTGCCCAAACTCAAAAAAGCCAATGAAAAAGGTACCAGGGGCATCTCATGGGGCCCCCTAATGACCCCCCGGGCAATAGGGGATCATGGGGCCCCTGTGTCCTTGCCCAAACTCAAAAAAGCCAATGAAAAAGGTACCAGGGGCATCTCATGGGGCCCCCTAATGACCCCCCGGGCAATAGGGGATCATGGGGTCCCTGTGTCCTTGCCCAAACTCAAAAAAGCCAATGAAAAAGGTACCAGGGGCATCTCATGGGGCCTCCTAATGACCCCCCGGGCAATAGGGGATCATGGGGCCCCTGTGTCCTTGCCCAAACTCAAAAAAGCCAATGAAAAAGGTACCAGGGGCATCTCATGGGGCCCCCTAATGACCCCCCGGGCAATAGGGGATCATGGGGCCCCTGTGTCCTTGCCCAAACACAAAAAAGCCAATGAAAAAGGTACCAGGGGCATCTCATGGGGCCCCCTAATGACCCCCCGGGCAATAGGGGATCATGGGGTCCCTGTGTCCTTGCCCAAACTCAAAAAAGCCAATGAAAAAGGTACCAGGGGCATCTCATGGGGCCCCCTAATGACCCCCCGGGCAATAGGGGATCATGGGGTCCCTGTGTCCTTGCCCAAACTCAAAAAAGCCTATGAAAAAGGTAACAGGGGCATCTCATGGGGCCCCCTACTGACCCCGGGCCCTCGGGCAGTGCCCGAGTTTCCAAATGATCAGTCCGCCCCTGGTGCGTACAGATACAAAAATACACAGACAGCACTAGTAAATAAGGAAATAATATATAAATAAATTTAAAAAAAATGAATGAATAAATAAAAATGTCCGTGACAAAAAAAAAAAATATATATATATCTAAATCATATTATCCTCCCTAGCGGTCTGATTATTTCAGATTTTTGGTGCTGAAAGCGGTACATTTTTTTGCATGGAAATATGTATTTTTTTTATTGTAGGCTGTAATTTTTAGGAATAACTCCCTGAAATCTGTCCGGACAAAAGTCTAGTAAACATCCCGGGGAGGATAAAACTTGAAACGCGAAATCATAAATGATAATTTTTAATAAATAATTATAAAAAATAATAATATAATAATAATAAATGTAATTCAATAATATAATCAAACCAAAAACACTGAAATGTGAAATATAGCGCCAAGTTCGCACATCGCTGAGCTCAGTCGCAGAATCGTTTTCAGTGTCTGATGAGGAATTTCCCCCACCAATCATTATCACTCAATTCTGCAAGTGGTTCTGATTTACTATCGCTGTTCTCTAGCCGGTCTAAAACCGCGTCTGACCTAAAGGGACGCTTTTTGGACGCCATGGACGTTTCTCAGTTTCCAGGCAGAAAGAGCGGTAAAAATGCAGGCAGGGCGCCGGACAAAGCACTCGGGACCAGGGGCGGACTGACCATTTGGAAACTCAGGCACTGCCCGAGAGCTCGGGATCAGTAGGGGGCCCCATGAGATGTCCCTGGTACCTTTTTCATAGGTTTTTTTGAGTTTGGGCAAGGACACAGGGGCCCCATGATCCCTTAGTGCCCGGGGGCCCCATGAGTTGTCAGTCCGCCCCTGCTCGGGACAAATGTATGTGAAATGGTTTGATACAGGAATGTTATACTATGTGATTTTAGTGATTTTAGTGAATGCCACTTTTTGTCATTTTTTAATTTCCCGCCGTTCCGTCCCCCGTACGTCCCGACGTCGCAGGGAACAGAACCCGGAAGACAGATGCCGGCATCCGCTGGAATACATTGCCGGGGACACTGCAGGAGGGACATCGTGGGAGCGCAGGACAAGGTAAGTGATCGAGGGATCCCGAAGCAGCGCTGCAGTGTATTCCTGAGTGTAGCTCGGGGGGGTTACCGCTTTTGGTACTGAAGCTTTACCCCGAGCTACACTCAGGAATACCGCCAGGGGGGTTAATCCCAAAACATATCATAACAAAATTGAATCAATCATATAAAGTCCCAAAAAATATTTTATTGGTGAAGATGAGAAAATTCAACGAAATCCACCACATGTATCCACCACCAAATACACTGAATGAACTCACCAGAGCAATATGCGGATTATATTATAAACCAGGATAAGCGCTTTTCTGCTCTGGGAGCGACGATCTGCAGACGGCTGAAACAAAGCTTTGGCTTGGAAAAAACCATCTCCTCTAACCCTGGAGCAATACTCTGCAGGAGACTCTGCGACTCTGTGGATCCACTTCATTCATATCCCATCCTATTCACAGGGTATTAGAATGGCCGCTCGGAATATACAAAAACAGAAGCTCATGGCGCAGTACCTCTTAACCCCCCTGGCGGTATTCCTGAGTGTAGCTCGGGGTAAAGTTTCAGCACCACAAGCGGTAACCCCCCCCCGAGCTACACTCAGAAATACACTGCAGCGTTGCTTCGGGATCTCTTCTTCACTTACCTTGTCCTGCGCTCCCGCGATGTCCCCCCTGCAGTGTCCCCGGCAATGTCCTCCGGCATCCGTCTTCTGGGTTCCGGTCCCTGCGACGTTGGGACGTACGGGGGACAGAACTGGCGGGAAATGTGAAAATGACAAAAAATGACATTTACTAAATACACTAAAATCACATTGTATAACATTCCTGTATCAACCCATTTCACATACATGTTGTCCTGAGTGCTTTGTCCGGCGCCCTGCCTGCATTTTTACCGCCCTTTCTGCCTGGAAACAGAAACGTCCATGGCGTCCAAAAAGCGTCCCATTAGGTCAGACGTGGTTTTAGACCGGCTAGAGAACAGCGATAGTAAATCAGAACCACTTGCAGAATTGAGTGATAATGATTGGTGGGGGAAATTCCTCATCAGACACTGAAAACGATTCTGCGACTTTGCTCAGCGATGTGCCAACTTGGCGCTCTATTTCACATTTCAGTGTTTTTGGTTTGATTATATTATTGAATTACATTTATTATTATTATATTATTATTTTTTAGGATTATTTATTAAATTATAATTTATGATTTTGTGTTTCAAATTGTAACATCTCCGGGATGTTTACTAGACTCTTGTCCGGACAGATTTCAGTGAGTTATTCCTAAAAATTACAGACCGACAATAAAAAAAATACATATTTCCATGCAAAAATGTAAAGTTTCAGCACCACAAGTGGTAACCCCCCCCCCGAGCTACACTCGGGAATACCATGCGGCGCTGCTCCGGGACCTGTTCTTGACTTACCTTGTCCTTCGCTCCCGCGATGTCCCCCCTGCAGTGTCCCCGGCCATCTCCTCCGGCCAATGCCGGCATCAGTCTTCCGGGTTCCATTCCCTGCGACGTCGGGACGTACGGGGGACGGAACTGGCAGAAAATTTGAAAATGACAAAAAGTGACATTCACTAAATTCACTAAAATCACATCGTATAACATTCCTGTATCAAACCATTTCACATACATTTTGTCCCGAGTGCTTTGTTCGGCGCCCTGCCTGCATTTTTACCGCCCTTTCTGCCTGGAAGCTGAGAAACGTCCATGGCGTCCAAAAAGCGCCCCTTTAGGTCAGACGCGGTTTTAGACCGGCTAGAGAACAGCGATAGTAAATCAGAACCACTTGCAGAATTGAGTGATAATGATTGGTGGGGGAAATTCCTCATCAGACACTGAAAACGATTCTGCGACTGAGCTCAGCGATGTGCCAACTTGGCGCTCTATTTCACATTTCAGTGTTTTCGGTTTGATTATATTATTGAATTACATTTATTATTATTATATTATTATTTTTTAGGATTATTTATTAAATTATAATTTATGATTTCGTGTTTCAAATTGTAACATCCCCGGGATGTTTACCAGTTCAGACGGATTTCAGTGAGTTATTCCTAAAAATTACAGGCCGACAATAAAAAAACAACATATTTCCATGCAAAAAAAGTATCGCTTTCAGCACCAAAAATCTGAAATAATCAGACCGCCGAGGAGGTTAATATGATTTAGATATATATTTTTTTTCTTTTTTTGTCACGGACATTTTTATTTATTTATTCATTTTTTTATTATTATTTATATATTTATTTGCTTACTTACTAGCGCGGTCTGTGTATTTTTGTATCTGTACGCACCTTCACATAGGGCAGATTTTGCAGCTGGTGTTAATGTTATAGATATTGAGCACAGAAATCCTGACATAATCAGACCGCTAGGGAGGTTAAAAACGTTACTTTATTAATACTAAACACACTTACGAAAAACGGTGTCCAGCCGACACCAGCATAGCCAGCATAATCAGTTGCCAATAGACAGACCCAGTCACGAACGCACATGCGGAGCTCCGTGAGGACATCGAATGACGAAACGCGTAGGGCGGGGCTTGAGTGGTGAGACGTCAACGCGTTCCTAGTTTCGCTACTGCGCATGTGCGTTCGTGACTGTCTATTGGCATCTGATTATGCTGGCTATGCTGGTGTCGGCTGGACACCATTTTTTGTAAGTGTGTTTCGTATTAATAAAGTAACGTTTTTAAGAGGTACTGCACCACGAGCTTCTGTTTTTGTATATTCCGAGCAGCCATTCCAATACCCTGTGAATAGGATGGGATATGGATGAAGTGGATCTACAGAGTCACAGAGTCTCCTGCAGAGTATTGCTCCAGGGTTAGAGGAAATGTTTTTTTCCAAGCCAAAGCTTTCTTTCAACCGTCTGCAGATCGTCGCTCCCAGAGCAGAAAAGCGCTTATCCTGGTTTATAATATAATCCGCATATTGCTCTGGTGAGTTCATTCAGTGTATTTGGTGGTAGATACACGTGGTGGATTTCATCTTCACTACTAAAATATTTTTTGGGACTTTATATGATTGATTCAATTTTGTTACGATATGTTTTAGGATTAATATGATTTAGATATATTTATTTTTTTGTCACGGACATTTTTATTTATTCATTAATTTTTTTAAATTTATTTATATGTTTATTTCCTTATTTACTAGCGCAGTCTGTGTATTTTTGTATCAGTTCAGTACAATAGTATCAGCTCAGTAAACAAATGTATCAGCTTTTTGTCAGAAAGATCGATATCCAAAGATGGCCGCCGGGCTGAACATGCGGCCTCGGCGGTGTGACGTCAGCACGGCAGGCTTCTCCCCGACGGGTTGTCAAAGGGATGGCCTGCCGCTGACGCCGGTCACGTTATATAGCCCCGTGCACATGC
Organism: Staurois parvus; assembly: GCF_062004578.1. Lineage (NCBI taxonomy): Eukaryota > Metazoa > Chordata > Amphibia > Anura > Ranidae > Staurois > Staurois parvus. The sequence goes on along the minus strand of NW_028318904.1, from coordinate 998,599 downwards.
GCGATACGGGCGCCATTTTAGAGGAGACCGGCGGTTCGGCCGCATCACTGCAGGGACCTGGGTCTGTACTGGCTCGATGGTAATATCGAGCGAAGGGAAATAAAAGAATTATAGGATAAATACTGAATTATGAACCAACAGGAGGGCCGGAACAAATGAAAACAAGGAAATTAAATTAATAAAGTGAGCCAAAAAAATTATATTAATCACGGCCGCCATTTTGTTGTGGAAAATGTTGTTAATTACGGCCACCATTTTCTTGTAGAGCTGTGGGACTACAAGTACCCAAAAAGTACCCAAAAACAATCAATATAATTAATAAAATAAAAAAAGGGGGATATAACCTTTATTGAAGAAAATCACAACAATAAAAAAGAAAAGAACAAAATGGTAAAAATGTAAAAATTAAGATTAATAATGATCATGTACTAGTGGATCAAGTAGTACCATTATATTTATAAAGTGCAAAAAGGTTCAATGTGTATAATGTTGTCTATGTAAAAATCTAAATAAAAATTTTTTGAAAATAAAAATATAGATGACAGGTAAAAAATCTTAAAGGTCACTGCAGTTATGGGCGATCCGACGTCTTATTTATGTTTACTTGCTGATTATTACTCACGTTGTCTGGATTCAGGCCTTTATACTTATCACCTCTGTTTTGGGGTTATTTTGTTTTGTCTCCCCACTCTTGGAATTATTGTATCCTTAGTACTTGTCATGCCTTCAGCATATTTTATGTTATGTCCATTGTTAGTTTGTTATGCTATGGAATGTAAGGTAAAATGTAATATCGCCATCTTGTGGCTCTTTTGTATTTCAGTTTTATAGATTATTTTCTGTAGTTACACATTTTGTTGCTTAAAAGCCAACGTAGTTTTCCTATCATCCTATGGGCTTCACCATGAGGTCTTAGAGACATTTCCTAGCAGCCGTCTTACATCTCCACCAGAGGACTCCACACTTATTCAGCTGCAGTTCTGTTGTCAGCTAACGGAAACATCGCCGGTATATTTGAAAACCCTTTCTAGCTAGACTAGTGTCAGGACTGTAGATTTTGTAGATTGTATATACTGATTGAATGTTATTTATTTCATTTGTAGTTTTACTCTAACTTCCCTGCAATAAAAGTTAAAAACAGGACCTAGCACCTGCATCAGTGAGTTGTTAAGGGAGAAGGGCTATCTGTCTGTCTAATTATACCCCCACCACACATAGTGAGGGCAGAACAGTACTATTAATGTATGGAAGAAATTGTTAGTCTGGAAAAACAGGGATTCCAGGGATTAATCTGCAAAACATGGACAATGTCCTACAACCCAGAAGAAACGTGACATAAAATTGTCATTGATGGTCAGGAATGCTTCATACCCACTGTGACAGACCCAACCGGGACAGGGACTTTTGGAGGGTACTGCTGGCTAGTCTTTTGCCTACGGTCCATTGGCCCTAGCATCTGAGGGGGCTCCATTCTTTGGTGGGTGCCTTGGGGGGGGACCTTTGGAGTAGTTTACTTCAGATTCAAGTCCATGTCTCCCCAAAACAAAAAGATTCTGAGAACTGGAGGACCAGGATACAGATTTGGGGTCTCTGTGCCCAAACTAGCACCGACTTCTTCAACTCCCCTCCTTCCTAGTCTCAGAGACTCTAAGAAGATGTTGATATAATCAGCTCAAAACAACCTCATGCTAAGGACTCTTGCTCTAATCTTTTCATTAAGGTGTTATGTGTTTACTATCTTCTCCCATCCTGTGCCTCCTAGGCGTGCGTTCCCAATGTTAATGGAGTTAATTGAGTCACCTATTGTTTGTCTGTTGGCTAGTCCTTCTGGAGGGTACTGAAGACTAGTCTCTTGCCTATGTACCATGGCCCTGGCATCTGAGGGGGCTCTATTCTTTGGTGGGTGCCTTGGGGGGGACCTTTGGAGTAGTTTACTTTGGATTCAAGTCCATGTCTCCCCAAAACACAAAGACTCTGAGAACTATTGTTTGTCTGTTGGCTAGTCCTTCTGGAGATTCCTACATGATAGGATTAGACTGATGTCAGCTTCACCTCGTTATCTATTAGGTGTGGGATGTTTATCTCAATGTGTAATATTTGTTTCATTGTGGGGACTGCCCATTCCTGAAGTGTATAAAAACTGTATTTCTGTTCAATTATTATTATATTATTATTATTATTATTATACAGGATTTATGGCGCCAACAGTTTGCTCAGCGCTTTACAATATAACAGGAGACAATACAGCAACAATAGAGTTCATTACAAGAGGGATTTGGGGGCCTGATCCTGGGGGCTTACAATCTAGGAGGGAGGGGCTAGTGGTACAAAAGGTAGTAACTGTGGGGGATGGACTGGTTGGAAGAGTAGAAGATTCCAGTATTAGCTGAGGGCAAGATAGGCTTCCCTGAAGAGATCGGTTCAATAAAGTAGTTCCAGTTTTGGCATCTAAGCTAGTGTCGCCTAGCCTTGGGTGCAACACCCAACTATAATACCTTGGTCCCGTGTCCCAGTGGCGAAGAATCAGTTCTGATGGAATCACCCAATCGGAGTGACAGGCATTATGTCACACCCACCTTGCTTTTCATTTATTGATATTATGGGGTGAAGGTCCTCACAGCATGAAACGGTGTGAGATCTTCCAGTACATGGTACCTATGTGTCAAGGTCCTACCTTTTCCCTGAGGTTATGTTACTCCATGTGCTGGCGTCCATCTTGGATTCTGCTGTGCATGATGGGAATCCTTTTATGCCTTCAGGTCTCTGTGGTCCATCCCCCAGAGGGGTGTGGCTGATGACATATAAGCCTGTGGCCCGCACATGCTCTTTGCACTTGTGTCTTGTGTCTTTGTGTTGCTATTACTCTGTTCTGACTCTCGTGACTCTCCTGGTATCTGATTCGGCTTGTGACTTGACTATCCTTTGATCTGACCCTCTGTTGCTGAACCCGGCTCGTGACCTGTGATTCTCGTCTGCTGTCCTGTACTGTTTTGTCCTGTTGTTGTTGACCCGGCTTGTCTGACTACTCTTTTGTCTCTTCCACCAGCTACACGCCATTGGCGGCGGCCATTACCGCAGCTGAGGTGTCTCGGGGGCCGCGACCTGGTTCCTGGCTGCGTCAAGTCCATCCCCACCATCAGGGGCCCTGGTGAAGGGCAGCCTGGGACTTAGACTCCGCGCCCTGAGGGACTTCAGTCTGTGGGTAGTGGTTGTCATCAGCCAGTGCGTTACATTGTTAGGCCTGCCTGTCCGTTCCTCGGCCCCTGCCCTGACACTATGGATCCTGCACTCCAGATAACGTCAACACCATAGGATATTGGACTACTCCGCTGGGTTATGAGTATGATCAACAATCACTCATTACACCACTCAGGGAGGGAGCTGTGCTGAGTTATTATATCTGGTCCTGGAGGGACTGTGGAAGTGTCCTTAGAAGTCAGGAACTGTAATGAGCTAAACCTTACCACAGAGATGGGAAGATGTTCAGTGTTGTGTTTTTGTGTAACTGGATTCCTCTTCTTTACAGATGTCGCCCCGGAGTCACCGTGTGATGACTGGGAAGTTACGTATGAAAATGTCACCCCCCTCAGGGACATCCAGGGAGGAGGAATGGAGAACCCACCACAGGACAAAGGACCAAAAGGTAATACTTATTGTTATAAATATAACCATACCCCCTTGGGGGCCGCTGAAGTATTGTGTCCCCCTATAGTTCTGCACAGCCAGGCAACACGCATTTTCCACATAGACCTGCATCCAGGAGACAGTAACCAGTCCTTTAGCTTGTTTTTTGGATTTTACTAGCACTTGGATAGGGTAAGGGGTGTATGGAATGGCCAAGGGAATGGCGACAGAGGACAAACTCCCTGGAACTATATACAAGTCCTTTCAGCAAAAATGTATCTTCTGGAGAGCTAACCAGCATCTCCTGTTGTATCACCCCAGACCCCATATGAATGCTCTCCTTATCCAGCTGCACTGGTTGAATCTCTGGGAAGGGGATCCAGTGCCTGCCACAGCAGAGTGAAACAGTCCCAGGTAGCAGCCAATCGTTTCCCACCAGAGTGCTCCTTCCCCTTACTGGCCCAGGGAGTGCAGATCTATTCACTCAGTCCTTCTCCTATGCTGCTACTGGGTTGGTGGCTGCTTTCACGCCTTCTCCTAGGCCGCTCCTTTCCTGCTGCATAGGTGGTCCTCCCAAATAGCAGGCTTCCTCTAACCCAGTGGTTCTCAACCTTCCTAATGCCGTGACCCTTTAATACAGTTCCTCATGTTGTGGTGACCCCCAACCATAAAATTATTTACCCAGTAATTATAATTCATGAGTGTCGTTTTACCTCCAATACTGCTGCTTTCAACACAGTAGCTGCTTTTAACAGAGTAGCTGCTTTCAACACAGCAGCTGCTTTCTACACAGTAGCTGCTCTTTACACATCGGAAATATGTGTTTTCTGATGGTCTTAGGGGACCCCTGTGAAAGGGCCGTTCGACCCCCAAAGGGGTCGCGACCCACAGGTTGAGAACCACTGCTCTAACCCAATTTTGCTGTTTTCTAGGTTCACCATGAACCCCAGCTTTTGGAGGGCATCCAGGACTAACTAGACCTTTTTTTAAATGACTTTTCCATTCGTAGCTAAGGATAATGATGCTGTTCTAGGCTGTTCTTCCCCACTGCATAGGTGTTCTTCTCAAATAGCAGGCCTCCTCTAACTCAATATTGCCATTTTCTAGGTTCACCATGAACCCCAGCTTTTGGAGGTCATCCAGGACTAACTAGACCTTTTTTTAAATTACTTTTCCATTTGTAGCTAAGAATAATGATGCTGTCCTAGGCTGTTCTTCCCCACTGCATAGGTGTTCCTCTCAAATAGCAGGCCTCCTCTAACCCAATATTGCCGTTTTCTAGGTTCACCATGAACCCCACCTTTTGGAGGGCATTCCAGGACTAACTAGACCTTTTTTTGCTTGAGGTGATTGTAGCCGTATTAGTGCACTTGCGACAGAAACAATTGAGTCCTGTCCATGATACTTTTTGTAACCCTTTGTGATCAGTACTGCTTTGACCTGAAGAAGGGGACACTCCCCAAAAGCTTGTCCTTAAAATTGTTTGTTAGTGCAAATAAAAAAAGCATCACGGACAGTACTCAATTGTTTCTGTAGACCTTTTTTTAAAAGACTTTTCCTTTTGTAGCTAAGGATAACGATGCTGTCCAGGTAAGCTCCTGTGTTCTATGGGGTCTCAGGACTTCCTCCATGGCTCTCTGGAAAGAGGCCCATATGACATTCTGAAATACTGCCCTCTAGTGTGGCAAATACTGTTTCTTTTTCTAGCCTATTGGGAGAGTGGAAACTGCCAGTGACCCTGTAACAAATCAAAAGCAGTAATGTACCAGGCTGGCCTCAATCTATCAATTAATTCATCTACCTGGAGCATTGGATGTGTGTATGGTTTGGAGACTATATCGAAATTATGAAAGTCATTACAAAACCGCCAGGTTCCATTTGGTTTGGGCACTAGGAGTATAGGTCTTGACCAACTACTCATGAACTCTTCGATGATCCCAAGATCCAACATATTTCTAAGGGGTAAAGTTGAATGTTTTTGCAGATGCCAGGGATCTGCGTGAATTTCATTTTCAATTACATTAGCCAAGCTCATCAGGTTTGAGAAAAAAATGTCTCGAATTCTGTGTAAGAATTCGCACGACCCCTGTTTTTGAGAAAGGGAAAGGATCTCTTCAATCACTTCCTTTCCAACCTGAGTGTCAGGATCTTCTTGAACTTTCTGTCTGACTGTCAAAGCACTTCCAGGGTTTGATTAGATTTACACGATAGATCTGGTAGGGTTTTCTCTTTGTGGGCTGGTAGACCTTTTAGTTGACCTTACCTAACTTTTCGAACCAATTCAAAGGCTCCCTGCCACTTTGCGAGGGACTTGTTCTCGATGGTAGGCACTAACACGAGAGCCCGCTCCACAAGTGTACATTCTCTGAGCTTGCAGACCAGTTGCACAATTGACTCTGGGCCTTTGTGCAGCTTGAAAATGTTCTCTGACCAGGGGCATCACTTCTGCCATCTGGTTCTTCATTTGTGCGATGTGTTCCACCATGCTCCGATAAGGGGTAGCCTCTTGTTCCCACATCCCAGCCACTATATCCAGCATCCATGTAGGACGTCTCTTATAAACCAACTCGAAGGGCAAAACCCCAGTGGATGCCAGGGGTACCTCCTGTATGGCTCACAATAAAGGAAGCAGTAAATAATCCCGATTGTGACCATCTTCTTCAACCTCTGTCCTAAGCATTCCCTTTAATGCTTTGTTCTACTAACCCATCATTTTGTGGACTCTATCAGGGCTCTCCACATAAGGTGGCATAGGCAGATGCCTTAGGGCTCCAGGATGGGGGGGGGGTGGTAAAATCTGAATTCCCAGTTACTTTCTGGAGCTTTTGATTTTTAACAGTGCTGCAGACTTGTTTTTATAGCGGCCGGGAGTGTGTGTACTTTTGTAAAGCCAACCTTCAAGCTATGAGGCCACTGATCACTTCCACAAACACTGCAATATGCCCCCCCACCATGGGTGTCACTGGGAAGGGCGGCAGGAGCTCCATCCACTGAGCCTCTCTCTTGTGTAAAGACCAGGAAGTGACGTGTATGATGTCACTTCCTGGCCGGTGCTGTCAATCGCTGAGATCAGTGCCCAGCTGATCTGTGTTCCATCGGTAGCAGTGGAGTACAGTGGAGACATCCAGGGTCTAATAGACCCCAAATGTCTCATAAAGAGTACCTGTCACCCATATGTTATCATATAGGGGGGGATATTGGGTCCCCGTGTGATAGCAATAAAGTCATGTAAAAATAAATAAATAAAATGTTTTAGGCAATTAACCGTTTGCCTAATGGCCACTTCTACCCGCCAATTTATGTCTTTCAGCACTGTCGCACTTTGAATGACAATTGCGCGGTCATGTGACACTGTAGCCAAACTAAAATTTTTTAATTTTTTGAGACAAATAAAGCTCCATTTTGGTGGCATTTAATCACCACTGGGGGTTTATTTCATTTTTTGCTTAACAAACGAAAAAAGACTAAATGTTTTGTAAAAAAAAAGTCTTTCTTAGTTTCTGTTATAAAGTTTTGTGAATAAGTGATTTTTCTTCTTCACTGATGTGCCAAGATGAAGCTGCGCAGATGGGCACTGATCGCCTGCACTGATGGACACTGATGAGGAGACCTTGATTAGGCTGCACCGATATGCGGCACTGATGAGCATCAACATGTGGCATTGATGGGCACCAATATGCTGCACTGATGGGTACTGATATGGGGCACTGATGGGCAATGTTATGCTGCACTGATGGGTACTGATATGGGGCACTGATGGGCAATGTTATTCTGCACTGATGGGCACTGATAGCCAGCATTGAGGAGGAACTGATAGCCAGCACTGATGGGCACTGATAGCCAGCATTGAGGAGGAACTGATAGCCAGCACTGATGGGCACTGATAGCCAACATTGAGGAGGAACTGATAGCCAGCACTGATGGGCACTGATAGCCAGCAATGAGGAGGCACTGATAGCCAGCACTGATGGGCACTGATAGACAGCATTGAAGAGGCATTGATAGCCAGCACTGATGGGCACTGATAGCCAGCAATGAGGGGGCGCAGATAGCCAGCACTGATGGGCACTGATAGCCAGCATTAAAGAGGCACTGATAGCCAGCACTGATGCGCACTGGTAGCCAGCTTTGAGGAGGAACTGATAGCCTGCACTGATGGGCACTGATAGCCAGCATTGAGCGGGAACTGATAGCCAGCACTGATGGGCACTGATGAGCCTTGCTCACCAAACAGGGGGCCGAATGGGCAAAAGTTCAGGCATTATTCAGAACAGCCAAAGTTCGGTCTGAACCATTGGCCCATCCCTAGCCTCTGTTTTCTTCCTTACACAGATGCTAGTGCTAACAGTGCTTTGAAAAAGTCTTCCTCCCCCTGAAATGTCCCACATGTTGTCATGTTACAATTAGAGATGAGCGAATCGAAGTATCCGAAGTGGAATTCGAGTCGAATATTGGAAAAATTTTGATTCGTGCCGAATCCGAAAAACAGCCTAATTCGGACGCGCGAATCGAAATTTTTCCGAAAATGGCGGCTGACATGTGCGGCGACGGAGCGGGGATGTCGGGGAAGGCGCGCAGACAAGGCGCGCTGCCCCATAATGCATTCCTCAACGACATGTGATCGCATCAGCCAATCAGCAGCCAGCCAGCCAGCACTGTGTAATGGTCGAGGTATATATAGCGGCCATTTTGGAAATCTTCATTTGCCTGCAGTCATTGAACAGAGGCAGACCGCTCTGTACTAGGGACAGGGACAGAGTTAGGGCCACAGAAACGAGAATTGGGGACAGAGAGAAGTTACTTAGGGACAGAGAACCATTACTCAGGGACACAGACTTGTTAATGAGGGCCACAGAATCGTTATTTAGGGACAAAGAAACGCTAGTTAGGGCCACAGAATTCATACTCAGGGACAGACAGAATTTTCACTCAGTGCCAGAGAATTGTTACTTAGGGCCACAGAAACGTTATTAGGGCCACAGAATTTTTACTCAGGGACAGACAGAATTGTTACTGAGTGCCAGAGAATTGTTACTCAGGGACAGACAGAATTGTTACTGAGTGCCAGAGAATTCTTACTCAGGGCCACAGAATTCATACTCAGGGAGAGACAGAATTGTTACTCAGGGACAGACAGAATTGTTACTGAGTGCCAGAGAATTGTTACTCAGGGACAGACAGAATTGTTACTGAGTGCCAGAGAATTGTTACTCAGGGACAGACAGAATTGTTACTGAGTGCCAGAGAATTGTTACTCAGGGACAGACAGAATTGTTACTGAGTGCCAGAGAATTGTTACTCGCACAGACACAAAATTGTTACTTGCACAGACACAGAATTGTTACTCGCACAGACACAGAATTGTTACTCAGGGCCACAGAATTCATACTCAGGGACAGACAGAATTGTTACTGAGTGCCAGAGAATTGTTACTCAGGGACAGACAGAATTGTTACTGAGTGCCAGAGAATTGTTACTCAGGGACAGACAGAATTGTTACTGAGTGCCAGAGAATTGTTACTCGCACAGACACAAAATTGTTACTTGCACAGACACAGAATTGTTACTCGCACAGACACAGAATTGTTACTGAGTGCCAGAGAATTGTTACTCAGGGACAGACAGAATTGTTACTGAGTGCCAGAGAATTGTTACTCAGGGACAGACAGAATTGTTACTGAGTGCCAGAGAATTGTTACTCAGGGACAGACAGAATTGTTACTGAGTGCCAGAGAATTGTTACTCGCACAGACACAAAATTGTTACTTGCACAGACACAGAATTGTTACTCGCACAGACACAGAATTGTTACTCAGGGCCACAGAATTCATACTCAGGGACAGACAGAATTGTTACTGAGTGCCAGAGAATTGTTACTCAGGGACAGACAGAATTGTTACTGAGTGCCAGAGAATTGTTACTCAGGGACAGACAGAATTGTTACTGAGTGCCAGAGAATTGTTACTCGCACAGACACAAAATTGTTACTTGCACAGACACAAAATTGTTACTTGCACAGACACAGAATTGTTACTCGCACAGACACAGAATTGTTACTCAGGGCCACAGAATTCATACTCAGGGACAGACAGAATTTTCACTCAGTGCCAGAGAATTGTTACTCAGGGACAGACAGAATTGTTACTGAGTGCCAGAGAATTGTTACTCAGGGACAGACAGAATTGTTACTGAGTGCCAGAGAATTGTTACTCGCACAGACACAAAATTGTTACTTGCACAGACACAGAATTGTTACTCGCACAGACACAGAATTGTTACTCAGGGCCACAGAATTCATACTCAGGGACAGACAGAATTGTTACTGAGTGCCAGAGAATTGTTACTCAGGGACAGACAGAATTGTTACTGAGTGCCAGAGAATTGTTACTCAGGGACAGACAGAATTGTTACTGAGTGCCAGAGAATTGTTACTCGCACAGACACAAAATTGTTACTTGCACAGACACAGAATTGTTACTCGCACAGACACAGAATTGTTACTGAGTGCCAGAGAATTGTTACTCAGGGACAGACAGAATTGTTACTGAGTGCCAGAGAATTGTTACTCAGGGACAGACAGAATTGTTACTGAGTGCCAGAGAATTGTTACTCAGGGACAGACAGAATTGTTACTGAGTGCCAGAGAATTGTTACTCGCACAGACACAAAATTGTTACTTGCACAGACACAGAATTGTTACTCGCACAGACACAGAATTGTTACTCAGGGCCACAGAATTCATACTCAGGGACAGACAGAATTGTTACTGAGTGCCAGAGAATTGTTACTCAGGGACAGACAGAATTGTTACTGAGTGCCAGAGAATTGTTACTCAGGGACAGACAGAATTGTTACTGAGTGCCAGAGAATTGTTACTCGCACAGACACAAAATTGTTACTTGCACAGACACAGAATTGTTACTCGCACAGACACAGAATTGTTACTCAGGGCCACAGAATTCATACTCAGGGACAGACAGAATTGTTACTGAGTGCCAGAGAATTGTTACTCAGGGACAGACAGAATTGTTACTGAGTGCCAGAGAATTGTTACTCAGGGACAGACAGAATTGTTACTGAGTGCCAGAGAATTGTTACTCAGGGACAGACAGAATTGTTACTGAGTGCCAGAGAATTGTTACTCAGGGACAGACAGAATTGTTACTGAGTGCCAGAGAATTGTTACTCAGGGACAGACAGAATTGTTACTGAGTGCCAGAGAATTGTTACTCAGGGACAGACAGAATTGTTACTGAGTGCCAGAGAATTGTTACTCGCACAGACACAAAATTGTTACTTGCACAGACACAGAATTGTTACTCGCACAGACACAGAATTGTTACTCAGGGCCACAGAATTCATACTCAGGGACAGACAGAATTGTTACTGAGTGCCAGAGAATTGTTACTCAGGGACAGACAGAATTGTTACTGAGTGCCAGATAATTGTTACTCGCACAGACACAAAATTGTTACTTGCACAGACACAGAATTGTTACTCGCACAGACACAGAATTGTTACTCAGGGCCACAGAATTCATACTCAGGGACAGACAGAATTGTTACTGAGTGCCAGAGAATTGTTACTCAGGGACAGACAGAATTGTTACTGAGTGCCAGAGAATTGTTACTCAGGGACAGACAGAATTGTTACTGAGTGCCAGAGAATTGTTACTCGCACAGACACAAAATTGTTACTTGCACAGACACAGAATTGTTACTCGCACAGACACAGAATTGTTACTCGCACAGACACAGAATTGTTACTCAGGGCCACAGAATTCATACTCAGGGACAGACAGAATTGTTACTGAGTGCCAGAGAATTGTTACTCAGGGACACCTAATCGTTGAATTAAAGAGTATGTCAGACAACATGCAGAGGAGTGGCAGAGGAGGCAATGTTTTAGGAGCGAGCAGACGTGGCAGCAGAGGAAGGGGTCGAGGCAGCAGTATTCGCAGCCAGAGGCCAGTGCTCCCGGTGTCATCCAGCGGTCGTGTCTCCACCGACAACCCTGCCGTCATTGATTGGTTGGCTCGGTCGTCTTCCTCTTCCCAGGTCACCTCTGACACCTACAGCCAACGGTCGGTGGGTACGTCAGACACAACCGTTAGTTGGCATGGCCCGGGAGCAAGCCCACTGAAATCACGTGTCCTCTACCTGCCCCTGTCCTTTGCTGTTCCCTCACCAAGCGAAGTATCGCATGCTGTGGGCTCAGCCCCACTGTACAGTGAGGAAGAGCTAACAGAGGGCGGTCAGGAACGGGGGGAGACATCGGCCTTTTCAGCAGCCAAGCGAACAAGTACTGGCGAGGAGAGTGGCTCGGTAGCCGGTCTAGAGACAGGTCTGTCTCCTGACCCAGACGCAGCCGAGGGGGCTAGTAGTGAGACGGAGACCCTACTTGATGATGAGGAGGTTGATCGCACTTGGCAGCCTCGTCGTCATCAGGCAATTTCTTCCGCATCATCAGGAGAAGAGGGTGGCAGCTTGGCAGCGAGCAAAACAGTCGGTGGGTTGCCCAGGAGACAGCAGCAGGGTCGCAGCAGTGTCAGTGGAGCCAAACGTCCACGGAGTAGAGCACCAGCTCCACTGCAGCCTACCACCACGGCCAGTAGTGGTGCCGGTGCGCACGGAGGAAGTAGCAGTCAGCCAGTGAAGAGTAGCGGGGGCAAAGTTTCCTACTCGGTGGTGTGGCAATTTTTCCTCAAGCCGCCCGAGGAAGTAAACATAGCCGTATGTCGACTATGTGGCCAGAAATGCAAGCGTGGCCAGGGGGCCCATGTTGGGACTACAGCGTTGCGTCAGCATATGCAGCGTCACCATTCGGTGGCCTGGGAAAACCGTGATAAACATACGGCGGTTCTGCCTGCCCCAGCCCCCGCTCCATCACCCGCTCCGTTACTTGCTCCGTCACCCGACGTCGTCAATCGCCCTCTATCAGCCAGTCAAGGCTCCAACACCTCTGCTGAGGGGAGTTGTCGCTCGTTGGCATCTTCCGCTCGTTCAGATGCTCCTTCTCCTGCTACTCCTCTTCTCGGATTCCGTCAACAGTCTTTCTTGGAATCCGTATCCAAGAGACAACAGTTTGCGAGCACGCACCCGACGGTGCAAAAGCTGAACGTCCTCCTGTCCAAGTTGCTGGTGCTGCAGTCCCTCCCTTTCCAACTGGTGGACTCAGCACCTTTCCGAGAAATGATGGCTTGTGCCGCGCCGCGGTGGAGAGTGCCAAGCCGTCATTTCTTTGCCCAAAAGGCAGTGCCAGCCCTGCATTCACATGTAGAAGAGATGGTGGGCCAGTCTTTGAGCATGTCGGTCTCTGCCAAAGTGCACGGCAGCGCCGACGTGTGGAGCTGTAACTACGGTCAGGGACAGTACATGTCATTTACGGCCTACTGGGTGAACGTGGTGCCGGCACAGCCGCACCAGCAACTTGGACAGGTCACGACGCTTTTGCCTCCACGTTTGCACGTCCTTGGTCCAGCAAGCATGTCCGCCTCTACCACCTCTTTTTCCGCCGTGTCCTCAGCCGCCACCCCCGTGCCAAGTCCCATTACCCGACCGGCATATCACATGTGCAGGGCGCAACGGTGTCACGCTGTGCTGCACCTGGTATGCCTTGGCGAACGTAGTCACACAGGGGAGGAACTGCTGAGTGTAATGAACAGAGAAATCGACAGATGGCTGTCTCCGCGCAAACTAAAAATCGGAACCATGTTGACTGACAACGGAAAGAACATGGTGTCTGCTCTGCGTCAAGGAAGGTTGTGCCATGCGCCATGCATGGCTCACGTGTTCAATCTGGTTGTCAAGCGGTTCCTAAAATCCACCATCCCACTGCAAGACATCCTTAAAATGTCACGTAAACTGTGCATGCATTTCAGCCATTCCTACACCGCAAAGAACACCCTCATTGAGCTGCAGCGGCAGAACGGAATTCCACAGCATCGCCTGATCTGCGACGTTGCAACAAGGTGGAATTCAACCCTACACATGTTAGACCGCCTTTACGAGCAGCGAAAGGCCATCACCGATTTCCTGATGTTACAAGCGGATAAAGGTACTCCCCTGTGTAACTTAGATGTCAGCCATTGGCAGCTCATGCGTGACACCTGCCGCTTGCTCAGGCCCTTTGAGGAGGCCACGCTATTCGTGAGTCGGCAGGACTATGGGATGAACGACGTCATTCCTCTGTTGCACGTCCTGGAACAAATGCTGTTAACAATGGCTGGTCAGGGTGCGGTAGACGTGGCGCACAGATCTCAACGCCACATGACCCCTGTGGGGGCAGGACAGGAAGAAGAGGAGGAGGTAGAGGAGGACATTTGTGCTCAGGAATTATTGAGTGAAATGGGTGGTTTTTCCACTCAGCGGACAGGAGTGGAGGAGCAGGAGCATCTGGTAGAGGAGGAGGAGGAGGAGACAGAGGACCCAGACGCACCGTGGCAGTATGCTGTGGAGATGGAGGCAGGGAGTCCCTCGCATTCCTTGGCACAAATGGCCCATAGCATGCTCGGTTGCTTGCGTAGCGACAGCCGAATAATAACCATCAGACAGAGGGATGACTTTTGGCTGTCCACCTTGTTGGACCCTCGCTACCGGTCCAAAATGGTGGCCTTTTTCACACCTGCTGAGAGGGAGGCCAAAATTACGTACTATAAAAACCACCTATGTAGTCAGTTGGTCTCTGCCTTTGTGCGCCAACGTCCATCCTCAGACACTGTGGGCCCTGTGCGCTCGCGTTCCGCTGGCATGGCAGCAGGGGAGGGGTGGGGTGGTAGGAGCAGTGGCAGCTCCACCAGCAGCGGCTGCCTCAGTCTGCAGTCGATGATGAGTAGCTTTCTTCACCAGCGCAGTGAGGAAACTACTAACCAGCCGCAGCAGCAGCAGCAGCATCAGGTGGACCTGGAGCAGGAGCTCAAACAACAGGCTTGGGCCTACTTGGACAGCACCCTGCCAACCGAGGTAGACAATCCCCTTGACTACTGGGCAACGAAACTTGACCTTTGGCCCCAACTAGCTGAATTTGCCCTTGAAAGGCTGTCATGCCCGGCCAGTAGCGTGGCATCGGAGCGCGTGTTTAGTGCGGCAGGAGGTATTGTAACTCCGCGGAGGACACGACTGTCCACCCAAAGTGTGGAGAGACTCACGTTTGTGAAAATGAATCAGGCGTGGATTAGTCTGGATTTCAAACCACCAGTTCCTGACACAACTGACTAAATCCGCCATGAATCATGCCTCAAACATGTGCCACTTTCAGGTCTCTTCACACTGCTGGTGTGTTAAATTTTTTGACATAGGGTGCTGGCAGATTACGGGCCTCACATAGCTGCTGCCAGGCCCCTAATCTGCCATGGGCCCCTATATACCGCCTCCTCATGCTGCTGCCAGGTCCAGAGTCTCTCATGGGTCCCTGTACGGCCTCCCATTGCTGCTGTCTCCATCGCCACACTCTGCTGCCATGTGCCACTTTCAGGTCTCTTCACACTGCTGGTGTGTTTAATTTTTGACATAGGGTGCAGGCAGATTACGGGCCTCACATAGCTGCTGCCAGGCCCCTAATCTGCCATGGGCCCCTATATACCGCCTCCTCATGCTGCTGCCAAGTCCAGAGTCTCTCATGGGTCCCTGTACGGCCTCCCATTGCTGCTGTCTCCATCGCCACACTCTGCTGCCATGTGCCACTTTCAGGTCTCTTCACACTGCTGGTGTGTTAAATTTTTTGACATAGGGTGCAGGCAGATTACGGGCCTCACATAGCTGCTGCCAGGCCCCTAATCTGCCATGGGCCCCTATATACCGCCTCCTCATGCTGCTGCCAAGTCCAGAGTCTCTCATGGGTCCCTGTACGGCCTCCCATTGCTGCTGTCTCCATCGCCACACTCTGCTGCCATGTGCCACTTTCAGGTCTCTTCACACTGCTGGTGTGTTAAATTTTTTGACATAGGGTGCAGGCAGATTACGGGCCTCACATAGCTGCTGCCAGGCCCCTAATCTGCCATAGGCCCCTATATACCGCTTCCTCATGCTGCTGCCAAGTCCAGAGTCTCTCATGGGTCCCTGTACGGCCTCCCATTGCTGCTGTCTCCATCGCCACACTCTGCTGCCATGTGCCACTTTCAGGTCTCTTCACACTGCTGGTGTGTTTAATTTTTTGACATAGGGTGCAGGCAGATTACGGGCCTCACATAGCTGCTGCCAGGCCCCTAATCTGCCATGGGCCCCTATATACCGCCTCCTCATGCTGCTGCCAAGTCCAGAGTCTCTCATGGGTCCCTGTACGGCCTCCCATTGCTGCTGTCTCCATCGCCACACTCTGCTGCCATGTGCCACTTTCAGGTCTCTTCACACTGCTGGTGTGTTAAATTTTTTGACATAGGGTGCAGGCAGATTACGGGCCTCACATAGCTGCTGCCAGGCCCCTAATCTGCCATAGGCCCCTATATACCGCTTCCTCATGCTGCTGCCAAGTCCAGAGTCTCTCATGGGTCCCTGTACGGCCTCCCATTGCTGCTGTCTCCATCGCCACACTCTGCTGCCATGTGCCACTTTCAGGTCTCTTCACACTGCTGGTGTGTTTAATTTTTTGACATAGGGTGCAGGCAGATTACGGGCCTCACATAGCTGCTGCCAGGCCCCTAATCTGCCATGGGCCCCTATATACCGCCTCCTCATGCTGCTGCCAAGTCCAGAGTCTCTCATGGGTCCCTGTACGGCCTCCCATTGCTGCTGTCTCCATCGCCACACTCTGCTGCCATGTGCCACTTTCAGGTCTCTTCACACTGCTGGTGTGTTAAATTTTTTGACATAGGGTGCAGGCAGATTACGGGCCTCACATAGCTGCTGCCAGGCCCCTAATCTGCCATGGGCCCCTATATACCGCCTCCTCATGCTGCTGCCAAGTCCAGAGTCTCTCATGGGTCCCTGTACGGCCTCCCATTGCTGCTGTCTCCATCGCCACACTCTGCTGCCATGTGCCACTTTCAGGTCTCTTCACACTGCTGGTGTGTTTAATTTTTTGACATAGGGTGCAGGCAGATTACGGGCCTCACATAGCTGCTGCCAGGCCCCTAATCTGCCATGGGCCCCTATATACCGCCTCCTCATGCTGCTGCCAAGTCTAGAGTCTCTCATGGGTCCCTGTACGGCCTCCCATTGCTGCTGTCTCCATCGCCACACTCTGCTGCCATGTGCCACTTTCAGGTCTCTTCACACTGCTGGTGTGTTTAATTTTTTGACATAGGGTGCAGGCAGATTACGGGCCTCACATAGCTGCTGCCAGGCCCCTAATCTGCCATGGGCCCCTATATACCGCCTCCTCATGCTGCTGCCAAGTCTAGAGTCTCTCATGGGTCCCTGTACGGCCTCCCATTGCTGCTGTCTCCATCGCCACACTCTGCTGCCATGTGCCACTTTCAGGTCTCTTCACACTGCTGGTGTGTTTAATTTTTTGACATAGGGTGCAGGCAGATTACGGGCCTCACATAGCTGCTGCCAGGCCCCTAATCTGCCATGGGCCCCTATATACCGCCTCCTCATGCTGCTGCCAAGTCTAGAGTCTCTCATGGGTCCCTGTACGGCCTCCCATTGCTGCTGTCTCCATCGCCACACTCTGCTGCCATGTGCCACTTTCAGGTCTCTTCACACTGCTGGTGTGTTTAATTTTTTGACATAGGGTGCTGGCAGATTACGGGCCTCACATAGCTGCTGCCAGGCCCCTAATCTGCCATGGGCCCCTATATACCGCCTCCTCATGCTGCTGCCAAGTCCAGAGTCTGTCATGGTCCCTGTACGGCCTCCCATTGCTGCTGTCTCCATCGCCACACTCTGCCATGTGCCACTTTCAGGTCTCTTCACACTGCTGGTGTGTTAAATTTTTTGACATAGGGTGCAGGCAGATTACGGGCCTCACATAGCTGCTGCCAGGCCCCTAATCTGCCATGGGCCCCTATATACCGCCTCCTCATGCTGCTGCCAAGTCCAGAGTCTCTCATGGGTCCCTGTACGGCCTCCCATTGCTGCTGTCTCCATCGCCACACTCTGCTGCCATGTGCCACTTTCAGGTCTCTTCACACTGCTGGTGTGTTTAATTTTTTGACATAGGGTGCAGGCAGATTACGGGCCTCACATAGCTGCTGCCAGGCCCCTAATCTGCCATGGGCCCCTATATACCGCCTCCTCATGCTGCTGCCAAGTCCAGAGTCTCTCATGGGTCCCTGTACGGCCTCCCATTGCTGCTGTCTCCATCGCCACACTCTGCTGCCATGTGCCACTTTCAGGTCTCTTCACACTGCTGGTGTGTTTAATTTTTTGACATAGGGTGCAGGCAGATTACGGGCCTCACATAGCTGCTGCCAGGCCCCTAATCTGCCATGGGCCCCTATATACCGCCTCCTCATGCTGCTGCCAAGTCCAGAGTCTCTCATGGGTCCCTGTACGGCCTCCCATTGCTGCTGTCTCCATCGCCACACTCTGCTGCCATGTGCCACTTTCAGGTCTCTTCACACTGCTGGTGTGTTTAATTTTTTGACATAGGGTGCAGGCAGATTACGGGCCTCACATAGCTGCTGCCAGGCCCCTAATCTGCCATGGGCCCCTATATACCGCCTCCTCATGCTGCTGCCAAGTCTAGAGTCTCTCATGGGTCCCTGTACGGCCTCCCATTGCTGCTGTCTCCATCGCCACACTCTGCTGCCATGTGCCACTTTCAGGTCTCTTCACACTGCTGGTGTGTTTAATTTTTTGACATAGGGTGCAGGCAGATTACGGGCCTCACATAGCTGCTGCCAGGCCCCTAATCTGCCATGGGCCCCTATATACCGCCTCCTCATGCTGCTGCCAAGTCCAGAGTCTCTCATGGTTCCCTGTACGGCCTCCCATTGCTGCTGTCTCCATCGCCACACTCTGCTGCCATGTGCCACTTTCAGGTCTCTTCACACTGCTGGTGTGTTTAATTTTTTGACATAGGGTGCAGGCAGATTACGGGCCTCACATAGCTGCTGCCAGGCCCCTAATCTGCCATGGGCCCCTATATACCGCCTCCTCATGCTGCTGCCAAGTCCAGAGTCTCTCATGGGTCCCTGTACGGCCTCCCATTGCTGCTGTCTCCATCGCCACACTCTGCTGCCATGTGCCACTTTCAGGTCTCTTCACACTGCTGGTGTGTTAAATTTTTTGACATAGGGTGCAGGCAGATTACGGGCCTCACATAGCTGCTGCCAGGCCCCTAATCTGCCATAGGCCCCTATATACCGCTTCCTCATGCTGCTGCCAAGTCCAGAGTCTCTCATGGGTCCCTGTACGGCCTCCCATTGCTGCTGTCTCCATCGCCACACTCTGCTGCCATGTGCCACTTTCAGGTCTCTTCACACTGCTGGTGTGTTTAATTTTTTGACATAGGGTGCAGGCAGATTACGGGCCTCACATAGCTGCTGCCAGGCCCCTAATCTGCCATGGGCCCCTATATACCGCCTCCTCATGCTGCTGCCAAGTCCAGAGTCTCTCATGGGTCCCTGTACGGCCTCCCATTGCTGCTGTCTCCATCGCCACACTCTGCTGCCATGTGCCACTTTCAGGTCTCTTCACACTGCTGGTGTGTTAAATTTTTTGACATAGGGTGCAGGCAGATTACGGGCCTCACATAGCTGCTGCCAGGCCCCTAATCTGCCATGGGCCCCTATATACCGCCTCCTCATGCTGCTGCCAAGTCCAGAGTCTGTCATGGGTCCCTGTACGGCCTCCCATTGCTGCTGTCTCCATCGCCACACTCTGCTGCCATGTGCCACTTTCAGGTCTCTTCACACTGCTGGTGTGTTTAATTTTTTGACATAGGGTGCAGGCAGATTACGGGCCTCACATAGCTGCTGCCAGGCCCCTAATCTGCCATGGGCCCCTATATACCGCCTCCTCATGCTGCTGCCAAGTCTAGAGTCTCTCATGGGTCCCTGTACGGCCTCCCATTGCTGCTGTCTCCATCGCCACACTCTGCTGCCATGTGCCACTTTCAGGTCTCTTCACACTGCTGGTGTGTTTAATTTTTTGACATAGGGTGCAGGCAGATTACGGGCCTCACATAGCTGCTGCCAGGCCCCTAATCTGCCATGGGCCCCTATATACCGCCTCCTCATGCTGCTGCCAAGTCTAGAGTCTCTCATGGGTCCCTGTACGGCCTCCCATTGCTGCTGTCTCCATCGCCACACTCTGCTGCCATGTGCCACTTTCAGGTCTCTTCACACTGCTGGTGTGTTTAATTTTTTGACATAGGGTGCAGGCAGATTACGGGCCTCACATAGCTGCTGCCAGGCCCCTAATCTGCCATGGGCCCCTATATACCGCCTCCTCATGCTGCTGCCAAGTCTAGAGTCTCTCATGGGTCCCTGTACGGCCTCCCATTGCTGCTGTCTCCATCGCCACACTCTGCTGCCATGTGCCACTTTCAGGTCTCTTCACACTGCTGGTGTGTTTAATTTTTTGACATAGGGTGCTGGCAGATTACGGGCCTCACATAGCTGCTGCCAGGCCCCTAATCTGCCATGGGCCCCTATATACCGCCTCCTCATGCTGCTGCCAAGTCCAGAGTCTGTCATGGTCCCTGTACGGCCTCCCATTGCTGCTGTCTCCATCGCCACACTCTGCCATGTGCCACTTTCAGGTCTCTTCACACTGCTGGTGTGTTAAATTTTTTGACATAGGGTGCAGGCAGATTACGGGCCTCACATAGCTGCTGCCAGGCCCCTAATCTGCCATGGGCCCCTATATACCGCCTCCTCATGCTGCTGCCAAGTCCAGAGTCTCTCATGGGTCCCTGTACGGCCTCCCATTGCTGCTGTCTCCATCGCCACACTCTGCTGCCATGTGCCACTTTCAGGTCTCTTCACACTGCTGGTGTGTTTAATTTTTTGACATAGGGTGCAGGCAGATTACGGGCCTCACATAGCTGCTGCCAGGCCCCTAATCTGCCATGGGCCCCTATATACCGCCTCCTCATGCTGCTGCCAAGTCTAGAGTCTCTCATGGGTCCCTGTACGGCCTCCCATTGCTGCTGTCTCCATCGCCACACTCTGCTGCCATGTGCCACTTTCAGGTCTCTTCACACTGCTGGTGTGTTTAATTTTTTGACATAGGGTGCAGGCAGATTACGGGCCTCACATAGCTGCTGCCAGGCCCCTAATCTGCCATGGGCCCCTATATACCGCCTCCTCATGCTGCTGCCAAGTCTAGAGTCTCTCATGGGTCCCTGTACGGCCTCCCATTGCTGCTGTCTCCATCGCCACACTCTGCTGCCATGTGCCACTTTCAGGTCTCTTCACACTGCTGGTGTGTTTAATTTTTTGACATAGGGTGCAGGCAGATTACGGGCCTCACATAGCTGCTGCCAGGCCCCTAATCTGCCATGGGCCCCTATATACCGCCTCCTCATGCTGCTGCCAAGTCTAGAGTCTGTCATGGGTCCCTGTACGGCCTCCCATTGCTGCTGTCTCCATCGCCACACTCTGCCATGTGCCACTTTCAGGTCTCTTCACACTGCTGGTGTGTTTAATTTTTTGACATAGGGTGCTGGCAGATTACGGGCCTCCCATTGCTGCTGCCAGACATGTAATCTGCCATGGGCCCCCGTACCGACTCCTCATGCTGTGACGTTGCAACAAGGTGTAATTCAACCCTACATATGTTAGACCGCCTTTACGAACAGCTAAAGGCCATCACAGATTTCCTGATGTTAAAAGCGGATAAAGGTACTCCCTGTGTAACTTAGATGTCAGCCATTGTCAGCTCATGTGTGACACCTGCGCTTGCTCAGGCCCTTTGAGGAGGCCACGCTATTCGTGAGTCGGCAGGACTATGGGATGAATGAGGTCAAATCGGCCATGGGCCCCCGTACCGCCTGTTCACGCTGATGCTGGTCCCACAGTGTGACCTGGGTCCCTGTACGGCCTCCCATTGCTTCCACTCTGCCATGTACCTCTTTGAAATCTCCTCACACTCCTGCGGTTGTCCATTTTGTCATAGGTTGCTGGCAGATTAGCGGCCTTCCATAGGTGCCGCCAGGCCCCATATCGACCATGGGCCCCCGTACCTCCTGGTCACGCTGCTGCTGAGCCCACAGTGTGACCTGGGTCCCTGTACGGCCTCCCATTGCTTCCACTCTGCCATGTGCCACTTTGAAATCTCCTCACACTCCTGCGGTTGCCCATTTTGTCATAGGTTGCTGGCAGATTACAGGCCTTCCATAGGTGCCACCAAGCCCCATATCGGCCATGGGCCCCCGTACCGCCTGGTCACGCTGCTGCTGGGCCCACAGTGTGACCTGGGTCCCTGTACCGCCTCCCATTGCTCCCACTCTGCCATGTGCCACTTTCAGGTCTCCTCACGCTCCTGCTGGTTTCCATTTTGTCATAGGTTGCTGTATGGCCTCCCATTGCTGCTGCCTCCACCGCCACACTGTGGCTCCAAACACTGGTTTTGGCCCCGTGACTGGCCAAAGGAGTGAAGTGTGCAGTGATTCTAAGATCGACGGCACTCATCTGCATGTCATACTGACAGACAGTATTATTTCTCTTCCCCAGCAGACTCCAAGGGCATTTAAATTAAAGGTACAGTGTTCTGCACTAATATTAAGTCTCTCTGAAGCCTAGAAACACCCTTTTTTAAGTTAAATTCACAGCGAATTTATTCGACTCGAATCGAATATTGTCCACAAATTCGCCGAATCAGTCGAATCGAATTTTTCATTTCTTCGCTCATCTCTAGTTACAATGTATTTATCGGGATTGGATGTGATGGACCGACACAAAGTGGCACAAAATTGTGAAGTGGAAGGAAAATGAGAAATGGTTTCCAACATTTGTGACCCATAAATCTGTGAGAAGTGTGGCGGGATTTGTATTCAGCCCCCCGGAGTCAATACTTTGTAGGACCCCCGTTTGCTGCAATTCCAGCTGCAAGTCTTTTTGGGGACATCTCTCCCAGCTTTGCACATCTAGAGAGGGACATTTCTGACCATTCTTCTTTGCAGAATCCCTCAAGCTCTGAACTGTGGATCTCTGCAATTCCTCCAGAGTTCCCATGGGCCTCTTGGCTGCTTCTCTGATGAATGCTCTCCTTGCCTGGCTTGTCAGTTTTGGTGGACGGCCATGTCTTGGCAGGTTGGTAGTTGTGCCGTACTCTTTCCATTTTTGGATGATGGATAGAACACAGTGCTCCGTGAGATGGGCAAAGCTTGGCAGATTTATAACTTAACAATGCTTTAAACTTCTCCACAACTTTATCCCTGACCTGTCTGGTGTGTTCCTTGGCCTTCATGATGCTGTTTGTTCACTAATGTTCTCTAACAAACCTCTGAGGTCTTCACAGAACAGCTGGATTTATCCTGATATCACATGACACACAGGGGGGCTCTATGTACTAATGAGGGGACTTCTCTGGGCAATTGGCTCCACTAGATTTTAGTTAGGGGTATCAGAGTAAAGGGGGCTGAATACAAATGCTGCCACACTTCTCACAGATTTATTGGTCACAAATGTTGGAAACCATTTCTCATTTTCCTTCCACTTCACAATTATGATCCACGTTGTGTCGGTCTATGACATAATAATCCCAATAAATACATTGCCGATTCTGGTTTGCACATGAAAATATGGGGAACATTTCTAGGGGTATGAATACTTTTTCAAGGCACTGTATAGTGTTATTTTGTTACCTGCAGCTTCTTTCACACATTTCCGGTTCAACAAAAATTTGAAAATATTGTTATTTTGTAGCTAGATGTGTTTACACGCCTGAGGAAGGGTGGAGGTTTTCACCTGAAACTGTTACAATGTAATGGAAATACTTTCTTTCCTTTACAAATAAATCTTGGAGTGCTGCAGCTCCGGGGAACTTTTATATTCATTATAAGATTTTGGCACTCCGTGGTTGTTGGCTATTTCCTCACTCAGCTCGGGTGTGATCCACCTGATACCTCAACTTCATAGGGATAATGAGTGCTAGCGAGGTGGAAGGGTTTGTGCTGTGCACAGTGTGCAGCATGTATGTGGAAGGGTTTGGGCTGTGTGCAGTGTGCAGCATGTATGTGGAAGGGTTTGTGCCGTGCACAGTGTGCAGCATGTATGTGGAAGGGTTTGTGCCGTGCACAGTGTGCCGCATGTATGTGGAAGGGTTTGTGCCGTGCACAGTGTGCAGCATGTATGTGGAAGGGTTTGTGCCGTGCACAGTGTGCCGCATGTATGTGGAAGGGTTTGTGCCGTGCACAGTGTGCCGCATGTATGTGGAAGGGTTTTTGCCATGCACAGTGTGCCCCATGTATGTGGAAGGGTTTGTGCCGTGCACAGTGTGCAGCATGTATGTGGAAGGGTTTTTGCCGTGCACAGTGTGCCCCATGTATGTGGAAGGGTTTGTGCCGTGCACAGTGTGCAGCATGTATGTGGAAGGGTTTTTGCCGTGCACAGTGTGCCCCATGTATGTGGAAGGGTTTGTGCCGTGCACAGTGTGCAGCATGTATGTGGAAGGGTTTGTGCCGTGCACAGTGTGCCGCATGTATGTGGAAGGGTTTGTGCCGTGCACAGTGTGCCGCATGTATGTGGAAGGGTTTGTGCCGTGCACAGTGTGCCGCATGTATGTGGAAGGGTTTGTGCCGTGCACAGTGTGCCCCATGTATGTGGAAGGGTTTGTGCCGTGCACAGTGTGCCCCATGTATGTGGAAGGGTTTGTGCCGTGCACAGTGTGCCCCATGTATGTGGAAGGGTTTGTGCCGTGCACAGTGTGCCGCATGTATGTGGAAGGGTTTGTGCCGTGCACAGTGTGCCGCATGTATGTGGAAGGGTTTGTGCCGTGCGCAGTGTGCCGCATGTATGTGGAAGGGTTTGTGCCGTGCGCAGTGTGCCGCATGTATGTGGAAGGGTTAGGGCCGTGCGCAGTGTGCCGCATGTATGTGGAAGGGTTTGTGCCGTGCACAGTGTGCCGCATGTATGTAGAAGGGTTTGTGCCGTGCACAGTGTGCCACATGTATGTAGAAGGGTTTGGGCTGTGTGCAGTGTGCCGCATGTATGTGGAAGGGTTTGTGCCGTGCACAGTGTGCCGCATGTATGTAGAAGGGTTTGTGCCGTGCACAGTGTGCCGCATGTATGTAGAAGGGTTTGGGCTGTGTGCAGTGTGCCGCATGTATGTAGAAGGGTTTGGGCTGTGTGCAGTGTGCCGCATGTATGTAGAAGGGTTTGTGCCGTGCGCAGTGTGCCGCATGTATGTAGAAGGGTTTGGGCTGTGTGCAGTGTGCCGCATGTATGTAGAAGGGTTTGGGCTGTGTGCAGTGTGCCGCATGTATGTAGAAGGGTTTGTGCCACATGTATGCAACAATGGAGCAACATCTCCAGGATGGATACCGCTGCGACAGATGTGAGCGGGTTGCCCCTCTGGAATCTCGTGTCAGAGATCTGGAGGAGAAAGTTGCAACACTGGGCAGAACTATCAACCTTGAAAGGGGTCTTCTGCTCCCTGAGTGGGTAGATAATGGGATTGATGTGGAGGGCTAGTCAGGATTATCAGGTAGGAAGATGGGTTGCTGTAACAAGAGGGAGTGGTAGGGGCTCACAGAAAAGGAAGGCCAGCCCTGGGTTTGAGCACCCAAACAGATTTGCCAAGTTGGGTGAAGATGTGGGGGGTGGCAAGCTCAGGGGTGGCAGCCCTGGATGCCACTTCTATCCCTAACAGGAGGGAGGGCAGACCATCTGGGAGGGGTGGTGATTGTAGTGCAGGAAGGTCTAGATAACTGGTGGTAGTAGGGGATTCTATAATCAGAAGGACTGATAGAATAATTTGTTGCCAGGACCACCTCAACCGAATGGTTTGCTGTCTCCCTGGTGCCAGGGTTCAGGATGTGGTGGACCGGGTTGATAAATTACTGGGAGGGGCTGGACATGACCCAGCTGTCTTGGTTCATGTTGGAACCAATGACAGAATACATGGAAGGTGGAGGCTCCTTAAGAATCAAGCTAAAGAACTAGGCTGCAAGTTGAAGGGAAGGACCTCCAAGGTGATATTCTCTGAAATATTACCTGTGCCATGCGCAACTCAGGAAAGACGGGGAGATTAGAGAACTCAATGCATGGCTGAAGACCTGGTGTAAGAGGGAAGGATTTGGGTTTCTAGAGCACTGGGTTGACTTTTCATTGGGGTGCAACCTATATGCTAGAAATGGTTTGCACCTAAATGGAAGGGGGTCTGCTGTGCTGGGGGAGGGGTTTATGGGAAGGCTAGTGGAATATTTAAACTAAAATGGAGGGGGGGAGGGATAATTAGATTATAACAGGTAGACAGATCAGACCGGGGTCAGTCCTTATTGGGCGGTGGAATGGGGAAAGATGGGGGGAGGGCTATGGCAGGTGATAAGAAGGTTCCCATGTTACAAACAACCAGTGGAATTGGTACCATTTGTATGAAAATAAAAAATATTAGAAATCCGTGTGAACAAGGTGTCAGTGAATGAACAAGGTGTCAGTGAATGAACAAGGTGTCAGTGAATGAACAAGGCCATGCAACAAGGGTTGGCTGTGCCAGGGGGATCACATCACTGTCCACTCAAGGGTCTCGACCTTGTGAGGGGCAGCAGGTTGAGTGTTCTAGACACTGTCTACAAGGCAGCAGCCATGGTGGGTCTCAATATTTATTTATGTATATACAGTGGGGATGGAAAGTTTGGGCACCCCAGCTACAAATTTGTATTAATGTGCATAAAGAAGCCAAGGAAAGATGGAAAAATCTCCAAAAGGCATCAAATTACAGATTAGACATTCTTATAATATGTCAACAAAAGTTAGATTTTATTTCCATCATTTACACTTTCAAAATAACAGAAAACAAAAAAATGGCGTCTGCAAAAGTTTGGGCCCCCTGCAGAGTTAATATCTTGTACTGCCCCCTTTGGCAAGTATCACGGCTTGTAAACACTTTTTGTAGCCAGCCAAGAGTCTTTCAATTCTTGTTTGAGGTATCTTTGCCCATTCTTCCTTACAAAAGTCTTCCAGTTCTTTGAGATTTCTGGGCTGTCTGTCACGCACGGCTCTTTTAAGGTCTATCCATAGATTTTCAATGATGTTGAGGTCAGGAGATTGTGAAGGCCATGGCAAAACCTTCAGTTTACGCCTCTTGATGTAATCCCCCGTGGATTTCGAGGTGTGTTTAGGATGATTATCCATTTGTAGAAGCCATCCTCTCTTTAACTTCAGCTTTTTCACAGATGGCATCGAGTTCCCATCAAAATTTGCTGACATTTTATTGAATCCATTTTTCCTTCTACTCGTGAGATGTTCCCTGTGCCACTGGCTGCAACACAACCCCAAAGCATGATTGATCCAACCCCATGATTAACAGTTGGACAGAGGTTCTTTTCATTAAATTCTGTGCCCCTTCTTCTCCAAACGTACCTTTGCTCATTCCGGACAAAAAGTTCAATTCTAACCTCATTGGTCCACAGAACTTGTTTCCAAAATGCATCAGGCTTGTCTATATGTTCATTTGCAAAGTTCAAACGATGATTTTTGTGGTGAGGACGTAGAAGAGGTTTTCTTCTGATGACTCTTCCATGAAGACCATATTTGTACAAGTATCTCTTTATAGTGGAATAGTGACCACAACTCCAGTGTCTGCCAGATCTTTCTGGAGGGATCGTGCAGTCAAACGTGGGTTTTGAATTGTTTTTCTCACAATCCTGCGAGCTGTTCTGTCTGATATTTTTCTTGGTCTTCCAGATCTTGCTTTAACTTCCACTGTTCCTGGTGCCATTTCTTAATTCCATTCCGAACAGAGGATATTGACATCTGAAAACGCTTTGCGATCTTCTTATAGCCTTCTCCAGCTTTGTGAGCGTCAACTATTTTCAGTTTCAGTTTTCTAGACAACTGCTTAGAAGAACCCATGGTGCTGATTGTTGGGGCAAGGTCAGATGAGTCTGGGCATTTAAAACCTTTGAGATTGACATCACCTGGTCTTCCCAGACGATGATTGAGAACAATCCATGACACTGGCAGGTCTCAGCTTGGCAAAGGGGGCAGTGCATGCTATAAATTCTGCAGGGTGCCCAAACTTTTGCAGACGCCATTTTTTTGTTTTCTGTTATTTTGAAAGTGTAAATGATGGAAATAAAATCTAACTTTTGCTGACATATTATAAGAATGTCTAATCTGTAATTTGATGCCTTTTGGAAATTTTTCCATCTTTCCTTGGCTTCTTTATGCACATTAATACACATTTTTAGCTGGGGTGCCCAAACTTTCGATCCCCACTGTACATGTTCACGACTCCTTACTGTATGGAAGAAGTCTTAATGACAGTTACGTTTGGCAGAGGCATCCTGGTTTCTGCTTTCAGACAGAATTGAGGAGTGTGAAGCATTATCCCTCCCATGTGGGTAGGTAGTTCCCAGCTGTGCTGACATGGAGCTGTCAGGAAAATGGAAAACTGAATGACAGATACCGTCATTTTCCTTTCCTGATGAGCTCCATGTCAGCACAATTCCCACCCAACTTGGTAGGACTACAGAACGCTGAGGCTGCAGGTGGGCTCAAATTTGTGAGTTAGATCCTGGAAGCATGGGGGGATCGGGGCCCTTTCCCAGCTGTGCTGACATGGAGCCAGTCAGGAAAGGACAATTACGGTAAGCATATGTCTTTCAATTTTCTGCTTTCCCTTCTCCTCTTAGCTATTTTCGGCTGATTTTTTTTTCCCATTACCATTTGTTTGGCTTATTTTTTTGTTGCATAAAAATAAAATGCACAAAATTGAAAAAAAAAAAAAGAAAAAAAAAAAGTTCTCATGCTTCGGGATTGGTGGTCCAGAGTTATAGTCCAAAACTGGGCTGTGAATATCAGCGACCTGATTTGTTGAAAATCAGCTAAGGCCTCTGGTGGTGGCCTATCAGAGAAGACACCATACTGCCCCCTGGTTATTGTGTGTATGGAGCTTTCTGCTGATGGGGGGCACATTACCATCCGGCCTGGTTAGTAAAGTGTTCATCACAAATTTTTTTTTGGTTTAAATCTAATAGTTTCTCCACATTTTCCTCTGTGTTCAGGATTCTGTGCTGGTCACTCTCGCTATGTCCATATCACACTCGGCGTCATCTCCCTGGCATCCCTGACCATCATCATCGCTCTGTCCATACAGTGTGAGTATTTCTTACCAGGAGATCAGATTAAGGAGGCCATTTATATCAGTTTATGCACCAGAGGCACTTACACTCTATTGTCCCCTCCCCCACAGTCCCATCCGTCTCTGTACCAGAGGAGCTTACACTCTAATGTCCCCTCCCCCACAGTCACATCGGTCTCTGTACCAGAGGCGCTTACACTCTAATGTCCCCTCCCCCACAGTCACATCGGTCTCTGTACCAGAGGAGCTTACACTCTAATGTCCCCTCCCCCACAGTCCCATCGGTCTCTGTACCAGAGGAGCTTACACTCTAATGTCCCCTCCCCCACAGTCACATCAGTCTCTGCACCAGAGGCGCTTACACTCTATTGTCCCCTCCCCCACAGTCACATCAGTCTCTGCACCAGAGGAGCTTACACTCTAATGTCCCCTCCCCCACAGTCACATCAGTCTCTGTACCAGAGGAGCTTACACTCTATTGTCCCCTCCCCCACAGTCACATCAGTCTCTGTACCAGAGGAGCTTACACTCTAATGTCCCCTCCCCCACAGTCACATCAGTCTCTGTACCAGAGGAGCTTACACTCTAATGTCCCCTCCCCCACAGTCACATCATTCTCTGTACCAGAGGAGCTTACACTCTAATGTCCCCTCCCCCACAGTCACATCATTCTCTGTACCAGAAGAGCTTACACTCTAATGTCCCCTCCCCCACAGTTACATCAGTCTCTGTACCAGAGGCACTTACACTCTATTGTCCCCTCCCCCCACAGTCACATCAGTTTCAGTACCAGAGGAGCTTACACTCTAATGTCCCTTCCACCACAGTCATATCATTCTCTGTACCAGAGGAGCTTACACTCTAATGTCCCCTCCCCCACAGTCACATCGGTCTCTGCACCAGAGGAGCTTACACTCTAATGTCCCCTCCCCCACAGTCACATCGGTCTCTGCACCAGAGGAGCTTACACTCTAATGTCCCCTCCCCCACAGTCACATCATTCTCTGTACCAGAGGAGCTTACACTCTAATGTCCCCTCCCCCGCAGTCACATCGGTCTCTGTACCAGAGGAGCTTACACTCTAATGTCCCCTCCCCTGCAGTCCCATCAGTCTCTGTACCAGAGGAGCTTACACTCTAATGTCCCCTCCCCCACAGTCCCATCAGTCTCTGTACCAGAGGAGCTTACACTCTAATGTCCCCTCCCCCACAGTCCCATCAGTCCCTGTACCAGAGGAGCTTACACTCTAATGTCCCCTCCCCCGCAGTCACATCAGTCTCTGTACCAGAGGAGCTTACACTCTAATGTCCCCTCCCCCACAGTCACATCAGTCTCTGCACCAGAGGCACTTACACTCTATTGTCCCCTCCCCCACAGTCACATCAGTTTCAGTACCAGAGGAGCTTACACTCTAATGTCCCCTCCACCACAGTCACATCATTCTCTGTACCAGAGGAGCTTACACTCTAATGTCCCCTCCCCCACAGTCACATCAGACTCTACACCAGAGGAGCTTACACTCTAATGTCCCCTCCCCCACAGTCACATCAGACTCTACACCAGAGGAGCTTACACTCTAATGTCCCCCCCCCCACAGTCACACACTATTATTATTATACATTTATATACCGTCGCTCGGACATACTTATTTGTATTGCCCTTTGTGCTCCTCGTCCCTCTAGTATCTCTGGTGACTCAGCAGTATGATGAAACCTCCATCAGATTAGAGATATTACAGAGGGAACATGAGCATCTGAAGTCCAGCCTCACCAGTGATATCCTCAGAAAAGACTCGATGGCTCGGCAGCTTCAGGAAACCCTCAAAAAGACAACAGCGGATCTGGATAGAACCAAGAATGATCTAAGGAAGTGTCAGGCGGAAGGGAAGAACATCAACTTTAATCTGCAGAAGACCATACTGGAGAAGGCCGAGGTGGACACCACCGTGAACAACCTTAGAGGAAATCTCCAGTATACACAAAACATGCTACAAGGAAAGGTCTCTGAACTAAACAGGTAATTTAATCATTCTCTGGGCCTTCAGAAAAAAAACTAATTTCTTCCACAGCCTACAAACATGGACAAAGGCTAGAACCAAATGCAATATCTCCTGCGCTCCGGGACCCAGGCCGGTGGTAAGTAGATGGAATCAAACTCCAAAAAGGAAGGGACCACCGGAATAGACAAGGTCGTGCAGCTCCACATCAAGGCTGGGGAAGCCCAAACAAAACTGTGAAGGAGAACAACAAAAGAGAAGCGCACCAACCTTGCGCATTACCTCAGTAACCAAAAATTTATTGAATAAAAGAATGGTACTCACAAACAGCGAATAAAAACAAGCATGTAAGTCCTCAAGGGGACTTTAAAGGCAAGATGCAAATGCGAATCCCGTCATGGAGGAAGCCACTCAGTACAGCTGACGCGTTTCGAAGGACGTGCCTTCTTCCTCAGAGCTGACTGGACTGAGAGTGTGTGTTCCCATTTATGCCTCCAGACTGAAATAGGGCCCTCCCCTAAGGGTTGGGCTGTCATGGGCAGGGAGGAGGGGCCTGGGTGTCAATCAATTGCAATACATGATCATCAAATTTTACATAGAACCATATAAAAACACAATATATATACACAAAGGGAAACAAATAGTGCTAAAAAAATGCTAAAAATTTTTTCATTCATAAATAAATGCAGTTAGTGAATGCACTAATAAAAGTTATAAAATTCCAAAAATTCATTAGTTAACTAGTTGCAAATATTTCATCATTATTATTATTGTCATTGCACTGACGGTCAAGTGCATGAAATAAATGAAATATAGAAAAAGAGAGAGAGGACCTCTCGCAGTTGGATGACTCATTCCTGGCCAGTGATTTCACAATTGTTATCACAAAGAGGACAATGCAGCCAAAGTGTTTTGCTACACCTGGTGAGATCAATAGTGACAGTGTTGCTTTGAAAATATATATATATGATTGAACATAACTTGTAGGAGGAGAGATTATATTCATATAATCCAGCAAAGGAATAGCATCTAAAGATGGTGAGGGGGACGTAGTAAGTTCAAAACGAATCCGCATTACCTGTATTGTTGGTGTGTATTGATTGTTCAGCAGCAGAGGGAGAACTTGCCCACATGATGCGGCTATAGATGGAGTCGTTCGTGGAACGCACGCCGCTGTGGCGTGGCAGCGGAAGCGCATGCGCAGACCATCTCGCGCCTGCGCACTAGGACGGCATCAGCGCGATCACAATGGCACATATCCAGTGCCCGATGCGCGCGCAACGGACACCGCTGCTCAAACCCCACAGGGTCCCTAGTTCCTCCTCCCCTACTCGCTGCTGCCCGATCAGATGCACACCGAAGGAGTATGTGTGTATGTGTCTCCGGGTTGCCTACATGCAACAAATTGTTGGTGCCAATGTCAATTCCTCTAGCTGCAGATCCGCCAACGACTCTCTACATGAAAAGTGCTTTTTAAAATACTTTTTAAAATATACATGTGTATGCGTACCTCCACAGCAATACCTAGGCACATGCACATGAATAAATTCGATCATTGACCTAATTGAGAGAAATAAAATTATACATATATACATATATAATGCAAAAATATACATATATATATATATATAAATACAGAATATATAATATATAATGACCACACAGTAAAAACTGGTAAGAGTAATAATAAAAAAAAAAAAAAAAAAAAAAAAATGGTAAGAGTAATAATAAAAAAAAAAAAAAAAAATATAATAATAAGGGTAATCAAAAATAGAAATCAAAATAGTAAGATGGTAGACCAATAAATGCACTCTAGTGCACACACCTATGGGAAATGCCTACAACCATAACCACATATGTAAATGTGTATACCTGTATATATACACATACACACATAAAAATAATCTTTTCCACTAAAATTGAAATAATATTAATAGAAAGGCCACGGATACCCATTTATATTATATAACGGGATATACCGGCAAAGGGACATAGAGCCATACTCATAAATATGCACTCCCATGTGTATAAACATACACATATACGTACACCAGACATACGCCAGACATATCTCTCACCGGCTGAAGCTAGATGAGGGTATGTATTTCGAGGTCATCATTAAGGCCTCCAGGGGACAGGGTACCCAATGTGAAAATCCAAAAGCTTTCCCTCCTGGACAGTTCTTGATGTCTCCTCCCACTATCCAGGTCCCTGGTGATGGCCTCAATCCCGAACACCTTCATACCAAGGTAGTTGCTAGAATGTTTTTCTTTGAAATGGCGGGGGACTGAATACTTATCTTTCCCTAGTTTGATACTGCTCTTGTGCTCACAGATTCTGATCCTAAGGCACCGTGAAGTCCGACCCACGTATAATAGGCCACATGGACAGAGAATGCCATAGATGACAAAGGAAGTGCCACAATTGATAAATTGTTTGATGGGATACCTTTTCCCATCCGTACCTGTGAAATCCCGTTTTCGATGGCATATGACCTCACAAGTACCACAGTTAGAAATGCCACATCTATAGCTGCCCTTTTGATCGAACAAAATTGACCAAGGGCCTGGGTTAACTGTCGTGGTTTTACGCACTCTACTTGGTGCTATTTGACTCCTGAGGTCTCTCGGTTTTCTAAAGATGAGTGTGGGCTTATCAGGAAGTGCATTCCCGAGAGTGGGGTCGTTTTTCAGGATTTTCCAATTTTTGGATAGAATTTGTTTAATATGCCAGGACTTGCTACTAAATCTGGTACAAAAGCGTGCTTCCCTATTGTTAAAAGTGAGAGTGGGTTTTTTGGAGAAATGTTCGGTGTCTGTAAGGACACTGGAGTCATACATCACTAAATATTTGTTGTAGGCTGCCTCTATAAGATTCTCCTTATAACCTTTTTCTTTGAATTTTTGTTTAAGGATACAGCTCTGTTCAATATAATCATGTTTGAGCGTACATGTGCGTTTCAGCCTGCAAAACTGTCCAAAAGGGACATTCCGAATCCATTGGGGGTGATGGTTACTCTTAGCATGAAGATAGGAATTCCCTGCTGTCGGTTTGAAATGCGTTTTTGAGCATATCACACCATTGCTCTCGTGTCTGAGTTCTAAATCCAAGAAAACCAGTGTGTCGTTATTAATCACATGCGTGAAGGAAATGTTGTATGGATTATTTTTGCAGTGATTTAAAAATCCTTCAAGTTCTAGATCAGTACCCTTCCAGATGATAATGATGTCATCTATGTATCTTCCGTACAGCACTAGGTTTGCGCTAAAGGGATTATTGCTCCAGATGTATTCATTCTCCCAAAAACCCATAAATATGTTTGCATAACTGGGAGCAAACCGAGCTCCCATAGCAGTACCCTGGATCTGGCGGTAATGTTTATCTAGAAAAGAAAAGTAATTATGTTCAAGTGCAAATTGAATGCAATTGAACAAAAATTGGATCTGAGTATAATGGAGTGGTGAATCTTTTGCTAGAAAATGTTGAATGGCTTGAAGGCCAAAGTCATGTTGAATAGATGTGTACAGGGACACCACGTCAAGGGACAGCCATCTATAACCCTGTTCCCATTTATATTCAGCTAATATCTCTAATATATGGCTGGAGTCTCTAACGAAAGAAGAGAGATTCGTGACTATGTCTTTTAAGAAATGGTCAATGTAGCTGCCTAAATGGCTTGTCAGGCTGCCTATGCCAGAAATAATGGGTCTACCAGGGGGGTTCTCTCTATTCTTATGTATTTTGGGAATATGATAAAAGAATGGAGTAGCAGGATGTTTGATGTATAAAAAAAGAAATTCCTCTTTCGTGAGTATCCCGTCTGATACGGCCATTTCCAGCAATAGTTTATATTCAGCTTGGTACTGGACAGTGGGATCAGTGGGGAGGACCTCATAGGTCTGACGATCGTTCAAAAGTCTTAAAGCCTCACTAATGTAGGTGGCTCTGTCTTGGATAACTAGACCCCCTCCCTTATCAGCTTGTCTAATAATTACATTTTTATTTTCTTTAATGATTTTGAGGGAGGCCTTAAGTGGATCCTGTTGTAAGTACTGTTTTTGTGTAGATGCACTGGTGTTACAGATCTTCTTGAATTCTGTAAGCACTGATTCATAGAAAGTGGGTAAGTGGTGACCTTTAACCCAATGGGGGTAGAAAGTAGATTTCGGTTTAAAATTAGTGTGCATGATTTCTCCCTGAGAACCCAGCGCCATTTCAGTAAAGTTGAGAAACTCAGATGTGTTGTCTATCGATATATCCTCTGTATACAGGTTTTCTAGAATATCTAGCATAGGTGTTTCTAATGACATCTCCATCAAGGAGGAATCGGGGAGGAGATGTAAATGATTTTCCTTCTCACTAGGCGTATTGTCTTTTAATAAAAAGAACCGCTTCACTGTCAGATTTCTGATAAATTTATTCAGATCTACAAAGAGATCGAACAGATTGGGTGGATTGGGAAGGGCAAAATTCAAACCTTTTTTCAGGAGTTCAAGTTCAGAATCCGAGAAGGTTGATTGTGATAAGTTATAGATTTTTATAGTAGAGAGGGGAGCTTCTATATTAGTCTCCTTCCTCTTTTTGTGTCCCTTTCCTCCTCTCTTTCCTCGTCTCGTACGCTTCCCCTCTTTTTCCTTTCTGGGATTGACGTGGTTAACTGGTCTGATGGGGCTGCGGATGTTGAACGAATCGCAGCCCCCTCCCTTAAAAAATTAGGTTGATTTCGGTCTGGGTGTACATTGCCTCGCCCATCGGTATCTATTTGCCCCTTTTGAATTGGATGATAGATGGGACCAGTGGAAGTATTAATAATGGGATCTTGGTGAGAACTTGAAAGGTTTTAATCCACCCTATAATTGTAGGGAGATAGGGGTCTCAGTGGTGTATTTTTATATGCTGGAGGACCTCTAGCATTGGGGCCTGTGGGGTACCTAGTAGCATTGGAGCCTGTAGGGTACCCAGTAGATGCCCCCGCTGGGCCCCTAGAATGATTATTGTATGATACCGTAGTTTTATGATGAGTGGGCCTAGGATTATAGTTCATAGTGGGCCCCTTTTGAGAATAGTGATTCTTATTATTGGAATGATAATTCTTGTTATTAGTGTAGGCATTATGGTGTTTAGTTTTGGATTGGTGATAGGTCTGTTTGAAGCCCTTTTGATGCTGGGCATTAGAGAAGTCATTAAAGTTGTGTACTGAATTATTATTCACAATGTGTTGTCTAGGTGTATTAGGACAATTCCCTGGAGACCTGGGCAACAAGGTTGGTACATTGGAGGGTTTATGCTTCCAGTTGTAGGCATTTCCCATAGGTGTGTGCACTAGAGTGCATTTATTGGTCTACCATCTTACTATTTTGATTTCTATTTTTGATTACCCTTATTATTATACATTGGCACCAACAATTTGTTGCATGTAGGCAACCCGGAGACACATACACACATACTCCTTCGGTGTGCATCTGATCGGGCAGCAGCGAGTAGGGGAGGAGGAACTAGGGACCCTGTGGGGTTTGAGCAGCGGTGTCCGTTGCGCGCGCATCGGGCACTGGATATGTGCCATTGTGATCGCGCTGATGCCGTCCTAGTGCGCAGGCGCGAGATGGTCTGCGCATGCGCTTCCGCTGCCACGCCACAGCGGCGTGCGTTCCACGAACGACTCCATCTATAGCCGCATCATGTGGGCAAGTTCTCCCTCTGCTGCTGAACAATCAATACACACCAACAATACAGGTAATGCGGATTCGTTTTGAACTTACTACGTCCCCCTCACCATCTTTAGATGCTATTCCTTTGCTGGATTATATGAATATAATCTCTCCTCCTACAAGTTATGTTCAATCATATATATATTTTCAAAGCAACACTGTCACTATTGATCTCACCAGGTGTAGCAAAACACTTTGGCTGCATTGTCCTCTTTGTGATAACAATTGTGAAATCACTGGCCAGGAATGAGTCATCCAACTGCGAGAGGTCCTCTCTCTCTTTTTCTATATTTCATTTATTTCATGCACTTGACCGTCAGTGCAATGACAATATTAATAATGATGAAATATTTGCAACTAGTTAACTAATGAATTTTTGGAATTTTATAACTTTTATTAGTGCATTCACTAACTGCATTTATTTATGAATGAAAAAATTTTTAGCATTTTTTTAGCACTATTTGTTTCCCTTTGTGTATATATATTGTGTTTTTATATGGTTCTATGTAAAATTTGATGATCATGTATTGCAATTGATTGACACCCAGGCCCCTCCTCCCTGCCCATGACAGCCCAACCCTTAGGGGAGGGCCCTATTTCAGTCTGGAGGCATAAATGGGAACACACACTCTCAGTCCAGTCAGCTCTGAGGAAGAAGGCACGTCCTTCGAAACGCGTCAGCTGTACTGAGTGGCTTCCTCCATGACGGGATTCGCATTGGCATCTTGCCTTTAAAGTCCCCTTGAGGACTTACATGCATGGACAAAGGCTAACCAGATTCACCAAAATGTGACCTGTCACCATGAGGCTTCCATACATGAGAGCTGGATAAGTATACGTTTGAGGTTCGGGTCAGATCTGGGTTCAAAGCAAACCCAACAAACTATTACATCCATTGGAAGCCCTTTGGCCACCTGAAGCTTCATGCTGCTGTAATGTAAAGACATCGGGGATACCAAGAGACGTCGTTGACCAATTAGGCTTTGTTGGATTGGTACATGTCCCCGTGGCAGTTCCCAGCTTCTCTTTTTCAACATTACCTTGCTTATTTGTCTTGGAAAATACGGAAATGAACAGCTAGTTTAGCCTCCTATAGATTCCAGTGGGATTTGGCTTTCAGTTTGGCTCTAGGTTTGCCAAACCCCACTCAAACCATACCCGCCAGGGTTCACTCATTCCTTGTGCTGGATGTCAATGTCAGTGTGTCCATACTCTTCTGACAGAAAGTGTTAGTGTAACCCAGGGATAGGCAACCTTTCAGAGGTTGAGATCTACCTGGACAACATGGAGTAATGCAAAGAACCCTTGGAACGGGGAAATGGGTGGTGTTACTAGGCGGTGCCCTTAAAAAAACCCATCACCCTCCCCCCCACAGTAGTGTCCTCTGCCCCCATTTACATCACCCCCAACTGCAGTGTCCTCTGTCCCCCTCCTCCCACACTAGTGTCCTGTACCCCCCAATGTTGTGTCCTCTGTTCCCTTCACATCGACCCCCACTGTAGCATCCCCTGCCCCCCCACAGTATTGTCTTATACCCCTCCAAAGTAGTGTCCTCTGCCCCCCTTCACACATCCCCCCTCTCATATACTCTGCCCCCATTCCCCCCAATAGTGTCCTGTACCCCCATAACCAGTGTCCTCTGCCCCCCTTCACATCAGCCCCCCCCCACTGTGTAGTGTCATCCACCCTGCTCCATAGCAGTGTCCTCTGCTTCCCCATCTCCCAAAGCAGTGTCCTATGTCCTTTTCTCATCAGAATCCCCCTGACCACTGTAGTTTCCTCTGTCCCATCTCCCACTGTAGTTTCCTCTGTCCCCTCTCTCACAGTGTCTCCTCTGCCCCCCCCCCCCCAAAGTGATTCCTCTATACCGTTCACATGAACGTTCCATGTTCAAGTAAAACTTAGGTTCGACTCAAACATGAAGCCTATCCCTAATAAGGAGCATGGGGGGGGGGGGCTCTTGTCCATAATGGGGGGATGGTACTGACACCCCCCCAGATGATCCACATTGGCTCACAATTGATATGATCCAGAAATATTTAGACAGAATAAAGGTGAATAAAGCCCCTGGACCGGATGGCATACACCCACGGGGCGCTAAAGAATTGAACTCTGTCATCTCACAGCCATTGTTTCTCATTTGTAGGGACTCTTTAATGACTGGCATAGTACCACGGGATTGGTGTAAGGCCAATGTGGGGCCAATATTTAAAAAGGGGTCAAAATCTTTCCCAAGTAATTATAGACCTGTTAGTGTAACTTCTATAGTTGGGAAGATACTGGAGAGTTTAATAAAAGACCACAGAGAGGAGTTCTTGCTGGAAAAAAAATATTTTAAGCAACAGACAGCATGGATTCATGAAAGACAGAATTTTTTAAACAAATCTGATTTATTTTTCTGAGGAGGTGAGTAAAACCTTGAACAGAGGGGTGATGGTGGACGTGGTAGACTTGGACAGAGGGGTGGCTGTGGATGTGGTAGACTTGGACAGAGGGGTGACTGTGGACGTGGTATACTTGGACAGGGGGGTGGCTGTGGATGTGGTATACTTGGACAGGGGGGTGGCTGTGGACGTGGTATACTTGGACAGAGGGGTGGCTGTGGATGTGGTATACTTGAACAGGGGGGTGGCTGTGGACGTGGTATACTTGGACAGAGGGGTGGCTGTGGACGTGGTATACTTGGACAGAGGGGTGGCTGTGGACATGGTAGACTTGGACAGAGGGGTGGCGGTGGACGTGGTATACATGGACAGGGGGGTGGCTGTGGACGTGGTATACTTGGACAGAGGGGTGGCTGTGGATGTGGTATACATGGACAGAGGGGTGGTGGTGGACGTGGTATACTTGGACAGAGGGGTGGCTGTGGACGTGGTATACTTGGACAGAGGGGTGGCTGTGGACGTGGTATACGTGGACAGAGCGGTGGCTGTGGACATGGTATACTTGGATTTTTCAAAAGCGTTTCATGATATGTTAGAGCGGAAGCATTTTAGCAGCTGACAAATATGCAGAGATTGGGTGATGTAATCAAGTCAACATGGATTGGAACCTCAAAAGAATGTGGAATGTGGAATCCATGCCAAAAACAATTGCGGAAGACCCAACCCAGCATTAGTATGGTGTTCCTAATAAAGTGCTCGTTGACCGTATATTCAGTACATGTTGTACTTTCTATCTAGACTACACAGCAACGCTGAAATACTCACATCCCCTCCAACCACGCTCAACCACTGAGGAATACCCAGTGCTTCCAGATATGGAAGAACATGTGTCACCTGCTAGACCCATTCAATGTCACATGGCTGGGATAACGTGGAAGGTGAAAGCTACTGTATATAGGGGATTCAGGGCCACTCTGACTGCAGATTTAAGCAGGGAAGGGGAGTACAGCCCAAATGTGGCGCTAAACCTTAGTGAGTACAGGTCATCTTCAGCTGTATGTTAGTGATGGGCTGAACACCCCCGTTTGGTTTGCGGTCCCCCAACCCAAAGTACCTTGTCCCGATATTGATGAGACCTGGGGTTCTGAGGGTCTGCAGGCGGGGATCTTATCAGAATCTGGAAGCCCCCTTTAAAAAGGGGGCCCCTAGATCTCAGCCCCCCCCATGTGAATGAGTATGGGGCACATGGTACCGCTACTCATTCACAAAAAAAATGTGCAGTGTAAAAAATGACAGAAGACAATCTTTGACGAAGTCCTTTATTAAAAACAAAAACAAAAAATGTCCCCCGCAGTAGATCCAACGTCAATCACGATGCCCGCTGCCACCGCTACCAAGAAAGAAAAAAAAATGCTCCGCTCTCGATGCTGGCTCCCGGCCGTCTGACAGCTGCGCTGGCCTGCGAATTCTTAAATATCTAAGGGGCGGGGCCACCTGGTGTTGTCACCTGGGTTACTCCGCCCCCTTGTGATGTCATCATGCGCTGTGATTGTCCCAAGCATTGCACCTGACCTGTGGTCAGGTGTATTGCTTTGGCCAATCACAATGCACTGTCAGAGCGCAGTGCTTTATGGGGCCCGGTGGGCAAATAGCCCACCGAACGCCCTTACTGTTCATTTGTTTGCTGAACACATGAATGTTTGATGTTCAAGACGGAACTTACGTTTGACTCGAACATCAAGCCCAACATTACCGTATGTGCTGTCAGATGGCGTGGTGCGCCCATGTGTGTGGTGTGGGGGGGAGCACGCTGGCAGAAGAACATTACGTATGCAGTCTTTGCTTCCTAATGTGCAGTGATTGTGGTACTGTTCTGCTCCTTGGTCCCATGGGTTGTGTGTTTATCTCATCACCAGTATGAAAGGGTTATTGGACACACGGTTTGATATAGTTGTGGATGGGGCCAGCTCACCCTACACATGGGGGCACCTTTTCTTGTGTATGAACTCACTAATGACCGGGACCAGGCGGGGGCCACGTTCATGTGGATTCAGCATTAAGACAGCACTCTGTACTGAGAAGTGATCCATACACCTTGTGCAGCTGAGGGTTCATACTGTGAAACACTCCAACCCATATCACTGCACACTTTGTCTCCTAGAATGTGGCATTTAGAGGGGAACACTACTGAGCGTATGTCCTGCTCTACCAGATGAGCATGGGTCCCTCAGTGTAATGGACGCGGACCCCCTGCATGCACAAATTCACTTTTTTAACTACCTGCGGCTAGGTCCCTGAGATCTCCATTTCACAGGTTTGGTCCCAGGTATGTGGGGCACCATCCACTAGGGAGGTAATCAGAGAACTGAACCCCTTGCTGAACAGAGAACCCATCACTCCTGCCAGTACTGTCCTTCCTCTGTTTGGCTGCCATGCCATTCCCTTAGTACTGATTGCCCTTGGAAACTACATGTCATGTTTTTTTCTTCACCCCCGTGTGTATGTAACTGGCCCTGTTTTTTTTGTCATACACCATACACCAACATGCACCCCTTTGCAGTTAATTCACATCAGGCCAAAAATGGTTTAAGCACTTTTACTGAATGCCCAAAAGATACAGTCCAGTAACAAACAATTATTGGGAAAGTTTGTTCCTAACTACCTACTGAAGGCTGCCCAGTGCTTTCCTTCCCCGAAGTGGGAGTCCTCAGAGTTCATAACTTGGCAATGTCCTGACTCCAGGTGTAATTCCCCTTGAGGGTGCTCCATAGGTTTCCTAGGGGTTACATCATTCCTTCAGCCTGTGGTCACACCTCCCATCCAGGCAATGGCCAAAGAGTACAAAAAATGGCCACTGCCCAGGTCTATAACTGGCTTTTACAGCAAGGAACACATGGCCGGGCAACGCATGTCAAAAAGAAAAGAAAGTTACCGGCTCAACTTGCCAGCCAGATTACTAACACCCGAATCAACCTGTCTAACAGTATATGTTAAAAACAGAGGTTTAGTTAGCACACATTTGCGAATACATACGTAAGCCACAGAGCCACGTCACGGCACCCCGATAATCTGTGGTCCTAACTCTACAAATTTTGAGAGCCCACATAGCAGAGACACATGCATTTAATGGATAGACCAAGGCAGGTGAACCTGAGGGAGCGCACATCTCCTTAAAGGTACAGGAGCTCACTGGACACCCAGCATGTAGCACAATGGCAGCCAAGGTGTCCAGAGCACTCCCTCACCAACAATTCAACAGTACAAAAAATGGCCACTGCCATTTACAGCAAGGAACACATGCACGGGCAAAGAAATGGCCAGAGAGTTCCTGAGCAGAGCTTTTCATGTGACACAGTGGAGGGCAGAGCCCAAAAATGCCTGGGAAAGTGCTGAGCCAAATTTTACCCCTTCCCCACCTGAAGACTTATCTAGCTCAACAAATATAACCATGAACGCAACCATAACAACTTGTGCGCACCCACTTACAGTACATAGAGATGGCCACTAGACTACTTCTATATAAAGTAAAATCATGAAACTATAGAACTGTGAGCATGTGAACAAGATGGTAGTACAACAGAGTTTCCCTTTATTCTCACTTCAGGTGTAACAGTAATCTACAGTCGGCCAACTCGCAGAAGTCGAAGGACAGCCAGACTATATCAGATTTGAAATCATCTGTCTCTACTACCAAGGAGCAACTGAGAAAAGCAGAATCCAATCTCTTACAGAAAGGAAAAGAACTCTCTAATGTGAGGAAGATAGTGAGCGACCTTCAGGAGGAAAAGAACGATTTCCTGATTCAGCAGCAGAAGCTCTCTGACCTGGAGGAGAGGCTGAATGTAACCAAGGATTGTCTCTCAACAAGCTGTAAGTGTGTGCAGAGTGTGGTGGGATCTTGGGGGGGGGTCAGAGACTAATTAAACGGAAAAGTCAGATTCTTGTCCCTTGTCAGTTAATCTCCAAACTGAGATCCTGAGGTTTATACAAATGGTCATAGGTGGACCTCAAGCTTTTCAGCCTTTGTTGTTCAGGTCGGTAGGTGGTTGGGTCACACTTCCCATTCAAGTGCAGAGCAAAGACCCCGAGGATAAACTGAGATCCTCAGGTTTATACAAATGGTTATAGGTGGACCTCAAGCTTTTCAGCCTTTGTTGTTCAGGTCGGTAGGTGGTTGGGTCACACTTCCCATTCAAGTGCAGAGCAAAGACCCCGAGGATAAACTGAGATCCTCAGGTTTATACAAATGGTTATAGGTGGACCTCAAGCTTTTCAGCCTTTGTTGTTCAGGTCGGTAGGTGGTTGGGTCACACTTCCCATTCAAGTGCAGAGCAAAGACCCCGAGGATAAACTGAGATCCTCAGGTTTATACAAATGGTCATAGGTGGACCTCAAGCTTTTCAGCCTTTGTTGTTCAGGTCGGTAGGTGGTTGGGTCACACTTCCCATTCAAGTGCAGAGCAAAGACCCCGAGGATAAACTGAGATCCTCAGGTTTATACAAATGGTTATAGGTGGACCTCAAGCTTTTCAGCCTTTGTTGTTCAGGTCGGTAGGTGGTTGGGTCACACTTCCCATTCAAGTGCAGAGCAAAGACCCCGAGGATAAACTGAGATCCTCAGGTTTATACAAATGGTCATAGGTGGACCTCAAGCTTTTCAGCCTTTGTTGTTCAGGTCGGTAGGTGGTTGGGTCACACTTCCCATTCAAGTGCAGAGCAAAGACCCCGAGGATAAACTGAGATCCTCAGGTTTATACAAATGGTTATAGGTGGACCTCAAGCTTTTCAGCCTTTGTTGTTCAGGTCGGTAGGTGGTTGGGTCACACTTCCCATTCAAGTGCAGAGCAAAGACCCCGAGGATAAACTGGGATCG
Organism: Staurois parvus; assembly: GCF_062004578.1. NCBI lineage: Eukaryota > Metazoa > Chordata > Amphibia > Anura > Ranidae > Staurois > Staurois parvus. The sequence goes on along the minus strand of NW_028318904.1, from coordinate 954,879 downwards.
TTCAGGTCTCTTCTTAACTTGGGTGGGCAGCACACAATTCTGTAAATCTTTCACACTCTGGCTGACCCCAGATTACCTCTCCACAAAACCCACCACTCGCAGCAGACAGGTGAAGGTGCTGTGTTCTACCGGCAATATCCAAGTTGCTTCTAGCAAAAACTCATTGTACACAGACAGGGGCGGACTGACAACTCATGGGGCCCCCGGGCAATAGGGGATCATGGAGCCTCTGTGTTCTCACCCACACTCAAACCACACCCAAAAAAGCCTATGAAAGGTACCAGGGGCATCTCATGGGGCCCCCTACTGACCCGGGCCCTGGGGCAGTGCCCGAGTCCTCGAATGGTCAGTCCGCCCCTGTACACAGATTAACCAGAGCCAAACAGAAACATATTTGTAATCACTTGAACATATAGTCACCAATACTGCTTGTGGTCTCCCTGCAGATGACCATTCCCCATTATTGACTCACCATGCCTGGTTCTGCAATGCATCCCTGATCTGGGCCAGCAATCTTTGTAGGGGCAGGGCTTTGCTTCCTTATGTCAGCGTCTCCAGCAAGGAAAACAGTGAGCAGCACCAAATCTCATTCCAAGTCTACAAAGAAAGAAGGACGTTCCACATTTTTATTTGCTGCTTTAGTTGCTGCATTGAACTCTGTTACTTAGATCGGGGGTCTCCAATCTATGGCCTGTGGGCCAACACTGGCCCACTATGAGACTTGATCTGGCCTACAGGTAGGGTCAATGGCATATAAAAAATGAGTACAGATAGAGGATTCAGGTCAGCAGAGGCTGCCTTTGGTCTCTGTTTGAGTATTTGTGCAACTGTTGATCTGCAGAGGTTTCCACACACAACAGTCCCTAGAGATTGCTTAGAAGGGTGTAAAAGAAGTCCTGAATCCTCAATCTGTGCACATTGTGTATATGCCACAGACCCTCATCTAGAGACAGATAGAGTATTGTAGTGGGCTATATCTGGCCCATAGGCAGTAGTGTAGTGATGGAGGTCAGTGCAGCAACTACAGGACAGCAGAGAATGGGCAGCACATTGGCTAAATGGTTAGCACTTCCGCCTGGCAGCACTAGGATCGTTGGTTCGAATCCCAGCCATGGCACCATCTGCCTGGAGTTTGCATGTTCTCCCTGTGCCTGCGTGGGTTTCCTCCAGGTACTCCAGTTTCATCCCACACTCCAAAGACATCTTGGTAGGTTAATTGGCTCCTGTCTAAACTGGCCCTAGTATGTGTATGTATGAGTGTGAGTTAGGGACCTTAGATTGTACACCCCTTGAGGGTTAGGGACTGATGTGAATGTACAATATGTATGTAAAGTGCTGCGTAAATGGACGGTGCTATATAAGTACCTGAAATAAATAAATAATGTCAATGTTCTCTGCATCGACCTGATGTAAAGGAGGACCCTGATGATGATGCAGATGTAAGGGGGTATCCCTGATATGGAAGGGAATCTGATGGGGACCTTGATATAGGGAGACTCTGAAGGGAACCCTAATATAAGGTGGAACAGGGGCAGACTGACCGCTTGGGCACTGCCCGAGGGCCTGGGGTCAGTAGGGGGCCCCATGAGATGCCCCTGGTACCTTTCATAGGCTTTTTATGGGTGTGATTTGAGTGTGGGCAAGGACACAGGGGCCCCATGATTTCCTATTGCCCGGGGGCCCCATGAGTTGTCAGTCCGCCCCTGAGGCGGAATGCTGATGGGGACCCTCTTGGTGTAAGGAGGCGCTCTGATGTAAAGGGGAATCTGAATGGGATATTGATGTAAGGGAGGACTCTGATGGGGACCCTCATATAAGAAGGACTCTTATGGGACCTTGGTATAAATAGGGACTCATTTATTTATAAAAAGGATTTTTTTTCCAGCCCTCGCACTGAAAAGACTGGAGACCTCTGCTTAGATTATTGTTCCTTGTTATATTCAGGTAGAACCAATGGAACTCAATGGGATTCATTTAGTAAGACTGGAGAGTGCCGAATCAGGAGCAGCTCTGCCTAGAAACCAATCAGCTTCCAGGTTTTATTGCCAAAGCTTCATTGAGCAAGCCAAGGTAAGAAGCTGATTGGCTGCCATGAACAGATTCCGAGTGCTCCAGTTTTAGTAAATCCCCCCCCATTGTGTGGAATGTTCACATTTTATACAGCTGGCAGCTCACAATGAATGTTATAAAATAATATCAGATGGAATAATAATAATTCTGGTGGTGATTTCACTCTCCAATGTCACGGTATTACAGTCTACATTACATTGCTAATCGGAATTATCATTCACTTTCATTCCAGGTGACATCAGGGAGGACCATGAGGAAGACTCGGGTATGTGTTTGTTGTAGAATAGCAATGGGTCCAAAAGGTACATCGTCAGGGATGGGGTGAGGTGGGAATTATAGAGATTGGGAAACCATTCCTTACAATACACCAATCCTCATGCTTCTGCAAGGAAAGTGAAAGGAAAGACAGAGGTGAGGGGGGAGACACAGACTGAACAGATACAGGTGAGGGGGGGGAGACAGACTGAACAGATACAGGTGAGGGGGGAGACACAGACTGAACAGATACAGGTGAGAGGAGAGACACAGACTGAACAGATACAGGTGAGGGGGGAGACACAGACTGAACAGATACAGGTGAGGGGGGAGACACAGACTGAACAGATACAGGTGAGAGGAGAGACACAGACTGAACAGATACAGGTGAGGGGGGAGACACAGACTGAACAGATACAGGTGAGAGGAGAGACACAGACTGAACAGATACAGGTGAGGGGGGAGACACAGACTGAACAGATACAGGTGAGAGGAGAGACACAGACTGAACAGATACAGGTGAGGGGGGAGACACAGACTGAACAGATACAGGTGAGGGGAGAGACACAGACTGGACAGATACAGGTGAGGGGGGAGACACAGACTGAACAGATACAGGTGAGGGGAGAGACACAGACTGGACAGATACAGGTGAGGGGGGAGACACAGACTGAACAGATACAGGTGAGGGGGTAGACACAGACTGAACAGATACAGGTGAGGGGAGAGACACAGACCGAACAGATACAGGTGAGGGGGGAGACACAGACTGAACAGATACAGGTGAGAGGAGAGACACAGACTGAACAGATACAGGTGAGGGGGGAGACACAGACTGAACAGATACAGGTGAGGGGAGAGACACAGACTGGACAGATACAGGTGAGGGGGGAGACACAGACTGAACAGATACAGGTGAGGGGGGAGACACAGACTGAACAGATACAGGTGAGGGGGAGACACAGACCGAACAGATACAGGTGAGGGGAGAGACACAGACTGAACAGATACAGGTGAGGGGGGAGACACAGACTGAACAGATACAGGTGAGGGGGGAGACACAGACTGAACAGATACAGGTGAGGGGGGAGACACAGACCGAACAGATACAGGTGAGGGGGGAGACAAAGACTGAACAGATACAGGTGAGGGGGGAGACAAAGACTGAACAGATACAGGTGAGGGGGGAGACACAGACTGAACAGATACAGGTGAGGGGGGAGACACAGACCGAACAGATACAGGTGAGGGGGGAGACACAGACCGAACAGATACAGGTGAGGTGGGAGACACAGACCGAACAGATACAGGTGAGGGGGGAGACACAGACTGGACAGACACAGGTGAGGGGGGAGACAAAGACTGAACAGATACAGGTGAGGGGGGAGACAAAGACCGAACAGATACAGGTGAGGGGGGAGACACAGACCGAACAGATACAGGTGAGGGGAGAGACAAAGACTGAACAGATACAGGTGAGGGGGGAGACACAGACTGAACAGATACAGGTGAGGGGGGAGACACAGACTGAACAGATACAGGTGAGGGGGGAGACACAGACTGAACAGACACAGGTGAGGGGGAAGACACAGACTGAACAGATACAGGTGAGGGGGGAGACACAGACTGAACAGATACAGGTGAGGGGGGAGACACAGACTGAACAGATACAGGTGAGGGGGAAGACACAGACTGAACAGACACAGGTGAGGGGGAGACACAGACTGAACAGATACAGGTGAGGGGAGAGACACAGACTGAACAGATACAGGTGAGGGGGGAGACACAGACTGAACAGACACAGGTGAGGGGGAGACACAGACTGAACAGATACAGGTGAGGGGAGAGACACAGACCGAACAGACACAGGTGAGGGGGGGAGACACAGACCGGACAGATACAGGTGAGGGGGGAGACACAGACCGAACAGACACAGGTGAGGGGGGGAGACACAGACCGGACAGATACAGGTGAGGTGGGAGACACAGACTGAACAGACACAGGTGAAGGGAGAGACACAGACTGAACAGATACAGGTGAGGGGGGAGACACAGACCGAACAGATACAGGTGAGGGGGGAGACACAGACCGAACAGATACAGGTGAGGGGGGAGACACAGACTGAACAGATACAGGTGAGGGGGGAGACACAGACCGAACAGATACAGGTGAGGGGAGAGACACAGACCGAACAGATACAGGTGAAGGGGGAGACACAGACCGAACAGATACAGGTGAGGGGGGAGACACAGACTGAACAGATACAGGTGAGGGGAGAGACACAGACTGAACAGATACAGGTGAGGGGGGAGACACAGACTGAACAGATACAGGTGAGGGGGGAGACACAGACTGAACAGATACAGGTGAGGGGGGAGACACAGACCGAACAGACACAGGTGAGGGGGGGAGACACAGACCGGACAGATACAGGTGAGGGGGGAGACACAGACCGAACAGATACAGGTGAGGGGGGAGACACAGACCGAACAGATACAGGTGAGGGGAGAGACACAGACCGAACAGATACAGGTGAAGGGGGAGACACAGACCGAACAGATACAGGTGAGGGGGGAGACAAAGACCGAACAGATACAGGTGAGGGGAGAGACAAAGACCGAACAGATACAGGTGAGGGGAGAGACAAAGACCGAACAGATACAGGTGAGGGGGAGACACAGACCGAACAGATACAGGTGAGGGGGGAGACAAAGACCGAACAGATTCAGGTGAAGGGGGAGACACAGACCGAACAGATACAGGTGAGGGGGGAGACACAGACTGAACAGACACAGGTGAGGGGGGAGACACAGACTGAACAGATACAGGTGAGGGGAGAGACACAGACTGAACAGATACAGGTGAGGGGAGAGACACAGACCGAACAGATACAGGTGAGGGGGGAGACACAGACTGAACAGATACAGGTGAGGGGAGAGACACAGACTGAACATACACAGGTGAGGGGGGAGACACAAACTGAACAGATACAGGTGAGGGGGGAGACACAGACTGAACAGACACAGGTGAGGGGAGAGACAAAGACCGAACAGATACAGGTGAGGGGAGAGACACAGACTGAACAGACACAGGTGAAGGGAGAGACACAGACTGAACAGATACAGGTGAGGGGGGAGACACAGACCGAACAGATACAGGTGAGGGGAGAGACACAGACCGAACAGATACAGGTGAAGGGGGAGACACAGACCGAACAGATACAGGTGAGGGGGGAGACAAAGACCGAACAGATACAGGTGAGGGGAGAGACAAAGACCGAACAGATACAGGTGAGGGGAGAGACAAAGACCGAACAGATACAGGTGAAGGGGGAGACACAGACCGAACAGATACAGGTGAGGGGGGAGACAAAGACCGAACAGATTCAGGTGAAGGGGGAGACACAGACCGAACAGATACAGGTGAGGGGGGAGACACAGACTGAACAGACACAGGTGAGGGGGGAGACACAGACTGAACAGATACAGGTGAGGGGAGAGACACAGACTGAACAGATACAGGCGAGGGGAGAGACACAGACCGAACAGATACAGGTGAGGGGGGAGACACAGACTGAACAGACACAGGTGAGGGGGGAGACAAAGACCGAACAGATACAGGTGAGGGGAGAGACACAGACTGAACAGACACAGGTGAAGGGAGAGACACAGACTGAACAGATACAGGTGAGGGGGGAGACACAGACTGAACAGATACAGGTGAGGGGGGAGACACAGACTGAACAGATACAGGTGAGGGGGGAGACACAGACCGAACAGACACAGGTGAGGGGGAGACACAGACTGAACAGATACAGGTGAGGGGAGAGACACAGACTGAACAGACACAGGTGAAGGGGGAGACACAGACCGAACAGATACAGGTGAGGGGAGAGACAAAGACCGAACAGATACAGGTGAAGGGGGAGACACAGACCGAACAGATACAGGTGAGGGGGGAGACACAGACTGAACAGATACAGGTGAGGGGAGAGACACAGACTGAACAGATACAGGTGAGGGGGGAGACACAGACTGAACAGATACAGGTGAGGGGGGAGACACAGACTGAACAGATACAGGTGAGGGGGGAGACACAGACCGAACAGACACAGGTGAGGGGGAGACACAGACTGAACAGATACAGGTGAGGGGAGAGACACAGACTGAACAGACACAGGTGAAGGGGGAGACACAGACTGAACAGATACAGGTGAGGGGGGAGACACAGACTGAACAGACACAGGTGAGGGGAGAGACACAGACTAGCTGTTAGAAGTGAAATGTCTGGGAACACCCTTGGTTGTTATTTGATGAAATGTTTCTAAGGACAGAGGTCCCCTCAGTGCTGCAATGTCCCTGATTATTCTCTGATCCTAATGCTCCGCCCCTCTGTCTTCCCCAGACATAGACGCCTATTGTCCCAGCGGATGGAAGCAGATAGACAAGACGTGTTACTATTTCTCCAGGAACAGTGATGTGCGAATCAAGGCGGGTGAGAACTGCAAGATGATGAACTCTACACTGGCCAAAATACAGGACAGCGACTCCACCCTGAAGGTACCAAAACTTGAACCATTTCTGAGCAGTATGACCAGAGACAATACAATTCCACATGTGGGGTTCATTTCATTCCAATCGAAATTCTGGTGAAATTATCGTTATTTAGAAGTTCAGATGTATCCGAATTTCCAAATTGCAATAGTAAAAAAATTTAAATGAATCCGAAATAGTGAAATTAAATTTTGTCCAAAATAACAAATTATCCAAATTCGAAACAAATTTGAAAATTAAATCAAATTAGAAAACAAAAGTGAAATGTAAACATATTGCTGATTTCCTTCAAAGACTATGTGTGTGTATTAGTAAATATAGCCGCCTTCCAAAATGTGAATTTCGAAAAGAATAGAATAGAAAAGAAATAGAATAGAAAATAAAGGAATAAAAAAAAAACAACTGAATTGAATAGAGCAGAAAAAAGAATAGAAAAAATGTTAACAAAACAAGATTGTCCATCTTCTGAAATTCAAATGTCAAAATTCAAACTGAATAAAATAGAATACAGTCGTCTGTCGAAATTCTAATTTTGAAAAGAATAGAATAAAACAAAATAGAAAATAAAAGCATAGAATATAAAATAAAAGAATAGAGTATAAAATAAAAGAATAGAGTATAAAATAAAGGAATATAATAGAAAACAATAGAGTAGAATAGAAAATAAAATAATAGAAAACAATAGAATAGAAAATAAAAAAGAATAGATTAGAATAGAAGAAAATAGAATGACAATTGCCATCTTCTAAAATGCACATTTCAAAAAGAATAGGATAGATAAGAATAGAACAAAGCAAAATAGAATAAAAAAATAAAGGAATAAAATAGAAAAGAATAGAATTGAATTGCATAGAAAAGAAAAATAATAGAAAGAACATAGTTTTGTTTGCAAAATTTAAATTTTAAAAAGAATGGAATAGAAAAGAATAGAATAGAATATAAATGAATAAAAAACAAAGGAACTGAATAGATTAGAATAGAATAGAATAGAAAAAAGAATAAAAAAATATAATAAAACAAGATTAGCCATCTTTTTAATTTTAATTTTAAATAGAATAGAAAGAAATATATTCATCTTTTTGAAATTCCAGTTTCAAAACTTGAACTTTGAATAAAATAGAATGTAGCCGTCTGTTGGAATTCAAATTTGGAAAAGAATAGAATAAAATATAATAGAAAATAAAAGTATAGAATAGAAAATAAAAGTATAGAATAGAAAATAAAAGAATAGAGTAGAAAAGAAAAATGTATAGAAAAGAACAGAATAGCAAACAATATACTAGAAAAGAATAGAATAGAAAATAAAAAAGAATAGATTAGAATAGAAGAAATTAGAATGAAAATAGCCTTCCAAAATGCACATTTCAAAAAGAATAGGATAGATAAGGATAGAACAGAATAGAATAGAATAAAAAATAAAGGAAAAGAAAATAATAGAATAGAATTGAATAGAAAATAAATAGAATAGCAAAGGTACTACAGAGACCTTGGACCAAAGGGGGGGGGGGGGGTGCTAGCTTGTCCAGATTTGTATACTTACTATATTGCAGCGTTACTTTCCCATGCTCACAATTGGATGGTGGCAAACGAGACTAATACCGCTGTGGTCTTGGAAGTAGCTTTCCTGGAGTCTTATGAAGGCCTATGAAGTCTTCTATATAGAGGGGCTTCGGCCCCCTTCAATGTCACAATGTCCATGAGGGCACTCATTAAAGCCTGGCATCTACAATTCCCCCCACACACTCAAATTTGGTCCCCTCACACCTCCCTATGGTTGAATCCTTGCTTGTCAGTTTTTCCTCTTCCCGGAACCCTCAGTTTGGGCCTCTAAGGGAGTCAAGTATTTACAGCAGATCTGTAAATTCCTTGAAAGCCCATAATGCCCTTTGTAATTCATATTTATTCCGGTACCTCCAATTACGCCATGCCTTTCAACAGCACTTCCATGGTTAACCCCTTCAGTTTGTAGAATTTCAGATTTGAATCCCTACTGAGAGATGCCTCCCTTGTTAAACCTCTCTGCTCTATATATGTGGCCTTACGGCCATCTGTTCATGGAGGCCTTGCGGCCCTATGTTCATGGAGGCCTTGCGGCCCTATGTTCATGGAGGCCTTGCGGCCGTCTGTTCATGAAGGCCTTGCGACCGTCTGTTCATGAAGGCCTTCCGGCCATCTGTTCATGGAGGCCTTGCAGCCGTCTGTTCATGGAGGCCTTACGGCCCTCTGTTCATGGAGGTCTTGTGGGCATGTGTTCATGGAGGCCTTGCAGCCATTTGTTCATGGAGGTCTTGCGGCCCTCTGTTCATGGAGGCCTTGCGGCCATCTGTTCATAAAGACCTTGTGGCCATCTGTTCATGGAGGCCTTGCGGCCATCTGTTCATGAAGGCCTTGCGGCCGTCTGTTCATCGAGGCCTTGCAGCCGTCTGTTCATGGAGGTCTTGCGGCGTCTGTTCATAAAAGCCTTGCGGCCCTCTGTTCATGGAGGCCTTGCGGACGTCTGTTTATGAAGGCCTTGCGGACGTCTGTTCATGAAGACCTTGTGGCCGTCTGTTCATGGAGGTCTTGCGGCGACTGTTCATAAAAGCCTTGCGGCCCTCTGTTCATGAAGGCCTTGCGGATGTCTGTTCATGAAGGCCTTGCGGCCGTCTGTTCATGGAGGTCTTGCGGCGTCTGTTCATAAAAGCCTTGCAGCCCTCTGTTCATGGAGGCCTTGCGGCCGTCTGTTCATGAAGGCCTTGCGGACGTCTGTTCATGAAATGTAGGCCTTGCGGACGTCTGTTCATGGAGGCCTTGCGGCATCTGTTCATGAAGGCCTTGCGGCATCTGTTCATGGTTGTTCCATTGTTCTATTGTGTCTTGCTTGCCAGCAAACTATTATTGGATGTATGTGTTCCTGTATTGTCTACTGCCACGTGGTGTATTCCATTGTTCTATTGTGTGTCTTGGTTTGGTGGGGGGTGTTTCCGTCAGCCCTTCCCCCTGATGGGACGGCCTGCTGATGTGTTTCCTGTTCCTGGTTGTATTTCCCCGCCCTGTGTATATATCTTGTGTTTGTGTTAAAATAAAGCAGTTCACTTCCTTCCTGTCTTAAGAAGCCTGGTGCTGTCTCGTCCTGTATGGTCAGCGGTGGTGTCCGTGGAAGGGAAGCGGGAGTCTAACGGAAATACCCCAGTGCAGTCGGGGTCCGGTTTCGTTACACCGCTTTATAAATACACTTATGAATCTGGAGGCTGCCCTTCAACATTTACCAAAAATTGGCATATTTGGACCGAATCAAGGAGTTCTGTTGCCTCCACTTCCGACCAAGGATAGCTCTGGTACATCTAGTCCACTTATGGCGATAGTTGAGTTTGATTCGCACCCTACTCTCCGCAACTCCTTTACTCCAATATTGGTTAGGTCTAATGACTACATTATAAAGTCCTAATAGGTGCCGTCACCTTTTACAGTTTATGGTTTGGTTTTTGTGTTCTTCTTTGTGATGACTTTGTGATGCGGAGCTCCAGTCCCCCTAATACATGTTTGGTAAAAGCAGATCCACGATGACTTTTCAAATGGCATTAACAATCGGAATAATTCAATAGTAAAAACATTGTAATTACTTAGTAGAGATTAAAAGTTTACCATGATCTCGGAAGCAGGCAGGCGCCATGATGGCTGTGGGCATCTGAAGCTCACAGGTATATATTTCCGGGAATCGGTGCTGCTGGCTATCCCAGCATGCACCACTCGTTCACATGCCAGCGCAGTACAGACACTCTGCAATTCCAGCATAGAGCACAGCGTAGGGCGCAGCAGGATACAGCATCCACGTCTTCCTGTAATCTGGACTCCAGTAAAATGGTACAAAACGCCTCCCATTCACGTCATTTCCGGTTTCCAAGTCCCACGATTACAGGAAACCAAAGAACTTCTAGGATACAGGAAACGACATCCCAGGAGACCCTGCAAATCGCCTTACGATGTCATCGCTTAGGCGCTCGCAGTGGAAGTACCTGTCAAATTCGGGAACCCGCCCCCCAAAGGTGCCAATCCTTAACGGGGAGCGGGGAACAAAGCATTAAAGCAGAACTTCCCCTTTTGGGTGGAGCTCCGCTTTAAAGAATCGATCCGAAACAAAACAAATGTTTTTCGTTCTGCACATGTCTAAATACAATGTAACAATGACTTGAGTCACAACGCTTTGAACGGTTTCATTGACGCAGATGGGGTGCGACTTGTCATGTAATTCTGAATTGTCAAATCACATGACAAATTGCATTGGTGTGGACCAATGGCACCCCCACCTATTGTCAACTGTGTGTTTGGCATGGAGTTCTTGAATGGGCTGTGCTTCTAGTGTCAGAGCACCTAGCCATCTTCCAGATCCCGGTGTCAGAGCACCTAGCCAGCTTCCAGACCCCGGTGTCAGAGCACCTAGCCAGCTTCCAGACCCCGGTGTCAGGGCACCTAGCCATCTTCCAGACCCCGGTGTCAGAGCACCTAGCCATCTTCCAGACCCCGGTGTCAGAGCACCTAGCCATCTTCCAGATCCCGGTGTCAGAGCACCTAGCCATCTTCCAGACCCCGGTGTCAGAGCACCTAGCCAGCTTCCAGGTCCCGGTGTCAGAGCACCTAGCCAGCTTCCAGACCCCGGTGTCAGAGCACCTAGCCAGCTTCCAGACCCCGGTGTCAGAGCACCTAGCCAGCTTCCAGACCCCGGTGTCAGAGCACCTAGCCAGCTTCCAGACCCCGGTGTCAGGGCACCTAGCCATCTTCCAGACCCCGGTGTCAGAGCACCTAGCCATCTTCCAGACCCCGGTGTCAGAGCACCTAGCCATCTTCCAGATCCCGGTGTCAGAGCACCTAGCCAGCTTCCAGATCCCGGTGTCAGAGCACCTAGCCAGCTTCCAGGTCCCGGTGTCAGAGCACCTAGCCAGCTTCCAGACCCCGGTGTCAGAGCACTTAGCCAGCTTCCAGACCCCGGTGTCAGAGCACTTAGCCATCTTCCAGATCCCGGTGTCAGAGCACCTAGCCAGCTTCCAGGTCCCGGTGTCAGAGCACCTAGCCAGCTTCCAGACCCCGGTGTCAGAGCACCTAGCCATCTTCCAGACCCCGGTGTCAGAGCACTTAGCCAGCTTCCCGACCCCGGTGTCCGGGCACCCAGCCAGCTTCCAGACCCCAGTGTCCAGCTTCCAGACCCCAGTGTCCGGGCACCTAGCCAGCTTCCAGACCCCGGTGTCAGAGCACCTAGCCAGCTTCCAGACCCCGGTGTCAGAGCACCTAGCCAGCTTCCAGATCCCGGTGTCAGAACACCTAGCCATCGTCCAGATCCCGGTGTCAGAGCACCTAGCCAGCTTCCAGACCCCAGTGTCCAGCTTCCAGACCCCAGCGTCCGGGCACCTAGCCAGCTTCCAGACCCCGATGTCAGAGCACCTAGACAGCTTCCAGACACCGGTGTCAGAGCACATAGCCAGCTTCCAGACCCCAGTGTCATGGCACCCAGCCAGCTTCCAGACCCCAGTGTCAGAGCACCTAGCCAGCTTCCAGACCCCAGTGTCCAGCTTCCAGACCCCGGTGTCAGGGCATCCAGCCAGCTTCCAGACCCCAGTGTCAGGGCATCCAGCCAGCTTCCAGACCCCAGTGTCAGGGCATCCAATCAGCTTCCAGACTCCGGTGGCAGGGCACCTAGCCAACTTCCAGACCCTGGTATAAAGTCACCTAGCCAGCTTCCAAACCCCCAGGGCAGGGCACCTAGCCAGTTTCCAGATCCCGGTGTCAGGACACCTAGCCAGTTTCCAGATCCCGGTGTCAGGACACCTTGCCAGCTTCCAGAACCCGGTATTAAGGCACCTAGCCAGCTTCCAGACCCTGGTGTCAGGGCATCCAGCCAGCTTCCAGACCCCGGTGGCAGGGCAAATAGCTAGCTTCCAGACTCTGGTATCAAGTCACTTAGCAAGCTTCCAGACACACAGGGCAGCACACCTAGCCAGTTTCCACACCCTGGTGTCGGGGCACCCAGCCAAATTCCAGACCCCGGTGTCAGGGCATCCAGCCAGCTTCCAGATGCCAGTGGCGGGGCACCCAGCCAATTTCTAGACCCCGGTGGTGGGGCACCCAGCCAGCTTCCAGACCCCGTATCGGGCACCCAGCCAGCTTCCAGACACCGTTATCGGGCACCCAGCCAGCTTCCAGACCCCGGTGGCAGGGCACCCAACCAGCTTCCAGACCCCGGTGGCAGGGCACCCAACCAGCTTCCAGACCCTGGTGGCAGGGCACCCAGCCAGCTTCCAGACACCGTTATCGGGCACCCAACCAGCTTCCAGACCCCAATGGCAGGGCACCCAACCAGCTTCCAGACCCCGATGGCAGGGCACCCAACCAGCTTCCAGACCCCGATGGCAGGGCACCCAGCCAGCTTCCAGACCCTGGTGGCAGGGCACCCAGCTTCCAGAACCCAGCGGTGTGTCACCTAGCCAAGTGACAGACCCTGGCGGCAGGGTATCCAGCAGGTTGAAGAAAATCAGGAAAGTCTTAAGACACTGATGACAGAAGACCTTCTCCATTTTAGATTTACCTAACTCAAGAGTCACTAGCACAGACTGCTAGCTTTGAAACTAAGTGGAGCGTCCAGAGGCCTCTCCTCAAGTTGGGGAACTGTCAGGATTTGGGTTACCTGCTGCAGGCACTGTTGTTCCCAGAGGCAAAGGATGCAGTTCTGGTGACCACCAGCGGGTGTCACTAACAGCCAGCAGATTGCAGTAATTAGGATCCATCTGATTCTCAACCGGGGTTCCCCGAGAGGTCCTCAGGGGTTCCGCTGCAAATCAAGTTTGGAGTTTGGAGATTACATTTCTTTTCCTCCAGATAGTTCACATTGGTGTTTGCAGTTCCGGTTGCAGGAAAAAAAGTAGAACAGGCTGCATTTTTCCTCTACAGAACTGTACCGGAACGCAGTAAGTCTCACCAAAACACACCGAAAACACTGGAAAGCACATATCCCTATTTAAATTGAAGAAAAAAAGAGGGGGGGGGGGGGGAAATGAACCGGAACACATAAAAAACGCACCAGAATGCGCCAAAAATGCATCAAAAACACGCATGTATAAATGTATTTGGACTGCATTTCTATGGTGTGAACTGAGGTCTTAATGTTCATCTGGCCTTCAGTGTTCTGCCTGTGAGCTGCTTACCTGCCTGATCCTGTACCATGTTCTGTGTACTGTGGAAGAGCGGATATAGTGAATGCGGGGTCCTGGGAGAGCGGATATAGTGAATGCGGGGTCCGGGGAGAGCGGATATAGTGAATGCAGGGTCCGGGGAGAGCGGATATAGTGAATGCGGGGTCCGGGGAGAGCGGATATAGTGAATGCAGGGTCCGGGGAGAGCGGATATAGTGAATGCGGGGTCCGGGGAGAGCGGATATAGTGAATGCGGGGTCCGGGGAGAGCGGATATAGTGAATGCGGGGTCCTGGGAGAGGGGATATAGTGAATGCGGGGTCCAGGGAGAGCGGATATAGTGAATGCGGGGTCCGGGGAGAGCGGATATAGTGACTGTGGGGTCCGGGGAGAGCGGATATAGTGAATGCGGGGTCCGGGGAGAGCGGATATAGTGAATGCGGGCTTCGGGGAGAGCGGATATAGTGAATGCGGGGTCCGGGGAGAGCGGATATAGTGAATGCGGGGTCCGGGGAGAGCGGATATAGTGAATGCGGGGTCCGGGGAGAGCGGATATAGTGAATGCTGGGTCCGGGGAAAGCGGATATAGTGAATGCTGGGTCCGGGGAGAGCGGATATAGTGAATGCGGGGTCCGGGGAGAGCGGATATAGTGAATGCGGGGTCCGGGGAGAGCGGATATAGTGAATGCGGGGTCCAGGGAGAGTGGATATAGTGAATGCGGGGTCCGGGGAGAGCGGATATAGTGAATGCGGGGTCCAGGGAGAGTGGATATAGTGAATGCGGGGTACAGCAGTGTACAATGGAGCAGTGCAACATCAGTCTAATTCTCTCCTCTGCTCACTCCTTGCTCCCCAATCCATTAGCATTGTGCAAGGACAGTTGGGCTTTGTGCACAGAAACAGCTGAGGTAGCTTCCAGTTTCTGCAGATGTGCACCATGATTTGTAATGGTGGTCCGGTTTGTGATTTCCTGTTTTGCACCATTATCCTTCTTCAGTAACTAGAAGAGAAATGGTTTTAGTGTGACCCCCTTCTGTGAGTCACTTTGGGTGGGGGGGCCCATGGAACCCATCTCACTTTGGAGAGGTGGGGAGACCCCTGTCTCAGCTCCCCATTTCCCTATTATGTGTAAGTCACCCTGTGCCTGTTGGGGGTGCAGGGTGATCTGTCCTAATATTGTGTAGATATGTATAGGTGGGGTGGGGGGTTGTGGATTGTTTGGTGTTATGGGGCTGCATCCCATTGTTCTGTTGTTTGTCAGGCTTGGGTGCAAACTATTATGGGATGTATGTGTGTCAGTGCTCCGGGAATGACCAGAGGTGTGTTGACCGACACAGAGAAACATAGACTTCAGGTATAGCGTGTAAACAAGATAATTTATTAAGGACAACACAAACATAAATGCAGTGCAACAAACCAAACCCAAAACTAACACAAATACATACAAGGTGAAACAAACCCAAACCTAAACTGATAAATATATATGTATATATTATATATATATGGAGCACAACGTAGTCGGGCAGGCCGAGTCGGTAGCTAACGGGCAAACAGGGTACCAGGAGCGAGCGGAAGAGTGGTTAGGAATAGCCGAGGTCAGGACAGGCGGAGTTCATTCAGAGTCAGGATCAGGCAGGAAGCAGAGAGGATGCAGGTACAGGGGCTCATGGGAAACATACACCAAGGCACTGATCACAGGCCTGGTCCTGCTTAAATACACCTCCTGCAATCAGCCTCAGATTGAAGGAGTGAGATTCTGGCTGCTGAGAGCACCCGCTGGCCAGCCTTGGTACTGCAGCCCACAAGGCAGGTGAGTCCCACCACCATTGGCGAGTCCATTCCTGACAATGTGTTTATGTGTATTGGCTTGGTGAGGGGTGTCTCCAGCAGCCCTCCCTCCTGATGGGACTGTCTGTTGGGGTATCTCTTGTTACTAAATGTAGATTGCCCCGCCCTGTGTCAGTATGCAGGGAGGGGGGTTGTTCCCTTGAGTGTATATATCTTGTGACTGTGTTAAAATAAAGTAGTCTACCTCCTGGTTTACTTCAAGACTGGTGTCATCTAGTCTTGTATGGTCGGCTGTGGTGTCTGTTGTCGGTGTTCGGACAGGGAAGTGGTAGTCTAACGGAAGTACCCAAGCGCAGTCTGAGGTCGGTTTCATTACACCTTCCTTCTTCTACCTCTTAAATGAAGGAATGCGCATTCCTTCATTTAAGTTAAAGGACTAAGAAATTTATTTGGTTTCTTTGAGGTGGAATTGCTGCTTTAAAGTATTAAGGGTGTGGCGCTTTTATTCCACTTGTGATATTGTTGGGTTCTTCTTCTACCTCTACCCAGTCAGTGATATCACTAACAGCCACCTTAAACCCAAGTGGAGTTCTTCCAACACCCATACAGGAAGAGTGGGCTCACAATCAGTTTTTCTTCACTATATCAAGAGGATCCTTCTATAAATTATAAAGAGAGGTATTTCTCTGGATGAAATAAAATAAAAACTGTCCTTGTCACCCTTTAACAACCAATCTAATTCAAACCTGCAGTGGAAAAATACATTTGGAAAATAAAATGTGACTGGTTGCGGGTCAGTCCAAATACATCTAATTTCAGAAGCATTCTGCAGATGTTGTCAATTGGGTTTCCACTAAATTGACTTTTTTATGGATTCCAGGCAATGATTCGGAAGGACAAAAGAGGTTTCTGGATTGGTTTGAGGAAATCTGAAAAATTGTGGAAGTGGCCGGATGACAGCGTGCAGTGAGTAATCCTCTCAATAATCCCATGTAGACTATATGTTGGAAACACGCATTGGGGTTGATTTGCTAAAACTGGAGAGTGCAAAATCTGGTGCAGCTGTGCATGGTGGCCAATCAGCTTCAATTACGCTTTGACAAAAAACATGGAGGCTGATTGGTTTCTATGCTGAGGTGCACCAGATTTTGCACGCTTCAATTGTAGTAAACCAACCACATTGTATGTGGAAGAAGAGCAGTATTGCAGCTTTTGTTTTACCTGGAATTAACTTCTGATTTCATTATCCATTCTTGCTTGTATCCACGATCCATCCCAGTGACCTCTCCACTGAGCCCAGCCCTCCCAGCACAGTAAGGTGCAATGTTTAGACCTTTCAAGGTTTTGGATCTCTCAGGGCTGTTCTTGCTGAGTTTGGGCCCAGAGATCCTCGGTAAACTCATTGGATTAAAGCAGTGTTTCTCAACTCCAGTCCTCATGGACCCCCAACAGGTCATGTTTTCAGGATTTCCCTCAGATGAAACAGCTGTGGTAATTACTAAGGCAGTGAAACTGATCAAATCACCTGTGCAAAATAATGGAAATCCTGAAAGCATGACCTGTTGGGGGTCCATGAGGACTGGAGTTGAGAAACACTGGATTAAAGGAAGAAGAAAGGCGCCCTCTGAGTGCAGCAGTCCATCAGTAGACCATTACTGTGTCCTGCAGGAGTCCATCCCATGTGGAGCTGGCTGCTTAAGGTAATGACGGCCAGCTCCACACGGGATGGACCCCTAAAGGACACAGTAATGGTTTACTGATGGGCTTGTTTAGCTTCCTTACATTGTGAGTTTTAACATTGCGGTTCATTAAAACTTTTCTTCCATACTGCACTCAGAGGGCGCCTCTCTTCTCCCTTTTGTGTTTTGTATACAGAGCTGGCTTACTCTGAGATGGCTGCTATCTGAAGCGGTTACTAGCCATAGACTTTATTGGCACTTTTGGAAATATAACACTGGACATTAGCCGTTAGTGCGTTGAGATCTCTCTTTTATTTAAACTCGTTGGATTCGTATCCATCAGAAGGTTGACCATCTCTCCTGCCAGTGCTGGGTTTACCAATAAGCTCTGTAGTCCTGCTCCCACAGGTAACATAAAGAAGGTGGCAGAGTTTCCTTTTATACTTGTTTGCCACACATTTCATTCCCATTTTCAGTAGAAAGACTTTTTTTTGGTCTTCAAAGGTTTCGCGCCTTTGGGTCCAATTATGGAAATCATTCACTTCCAATGATGGAAATGAGGACACTTTTTTCTTTTTTCACAGGAAGGATTTCCCACCCAGTGGAGAATTTTGTGCCAAGGCCTCACCCACCCTGCAGAGCCTGAGCTGTAGTATCTCCCTGCCCTGGATCTGTCAGAAGAAGGCCATGCAATGTAGATTAGAGGCTGAGGATCTGCGCTGCTTTTTCGAGAAGATCGGAGTCTTTGGAAAGAAGATAAATGAATAAGATGGCGCTAACAGGCTTCTTCAATCTGGACTTGTAAACTACAATTGCCAACAGCAACCAATCATAACAAGTGACTGGTCAGATCAGGAACAGAAATGATTTCTTATTGGTTGCAGGGCCTGATGCTTTATTCACCACATTTATTGGTAAAGTGGGTCATGTCTTATGTGACGGTTTACACATAATTGTGTTTAGTTTTGCCTCTTATGCTGAGACATTTCTGCTGCTTTTTCTCCAACTTCTGAGTCTTTGCAGTAAAGCTGCGATGTCAAAGTGAAGTGTAAAAAATGGTCACACAGAGAGATCTCAAGGAATATAGGAATAGTGAGAATTGAATACAAGAGGTAAGTGGTGCACTAGACAATCTCTCAGTATATGGTATGACCTCTAAATCATAGGAGGCCACTGTGATGGGAATCACTTTGGGTGGGGGGCCATGGAACACAGCTCACTTTGGAGAGGTGGGGAAACCCCTGTCTCAGCTCCCCATATCCCTCTTATGTGTAAGTCACCCTGTGCCTGTTAGTTGTACAGGGTGATCTGTCCTAATATTGTGTAGACATGTCTAGGAGATAGGTGGGGTGGGGGTTGTGGATTGTTTAATGCCATGTGGTTACATCCCACTGTTCTATTGTGTGTCTTGCTTGGGAGCAAACTATTATGGGATGTATGTGTTTATGTGTATTTGCTTGGTGGGGGGGTGTCTCCAGCAGCCCTCCCTCCTGATGCGACTGTCTGTTGGTGTGTCTCTTGTTACTAAATGTAGATTGCCCCGCCCTGTGTCATTATGCAGGGGGGGGGGTTGTTCCCCTGAGTGTATATATCTTGTATCTGTGTTAAAATAAACTAGTCTACTTTCTGGACTACTTCAAGATTGGTGTCTGTTGTCGGTGTTCTGACGGGGAAGCTGTAGTCTAACAGAAATACCCAAGTGCACTCTGGGGTCGGTTCCGTTACAGCCACATTGAGATTGTATCATATTTCTGTCAAACTAGCTCTACGCAGAATGTGCTTTCTCTATCCATCTACCCAATCAAAGTAAACCATACAACCATCTCTCCTCCGTGCCACCTTCTTTGCTGTGAGATGATGGCACTTTCAGTGCAAATGTAAGAACATAGAAGAATCTCTGATAGTGTAACATGTAACGCAATTTATTGAAATAAAATAGTGTAGCTGTAAGGGACCACCCGGCGGTACCACTTGCACTCCACTGATCGGTCGTTCCCAGCGTACGGAGTCTAAGCCCCAGAGTACTTGTTCACCAGAGCCCCTGATGGTGGGGATGGACTTGTTTACCCCGGGACCAGGTCGTGACTACTGGGGACACCCGTCAGTGGTAGGGGTATTCGCCAGGGGCTCCCACGGGAGAGAGCCAGGTATGAGGAGGTCTGGAGACCCCGTTGAGAGGGATGGATGGATGGCTGAGCAAGTGCAAGGTCATACAAGCCGGGTCGGTAACTATGGGGACGGTGCGCTACAGAGCAGCGGGCAAAGAATAGTCGGGTCACATGCCAGGTCAGCAACAGCAGGTCAGATTCAATAGGGGGCATTCAGGAGAGAGGTCAGGCAAGCAAGGGTCAAGAACAGGAGAAAGCAGCAAGGTCAGGGCACAATCCGGGTCAGTAACTTACTACAACAGGTTCACAGGATACAAAGAGACCAGAAGGCACTGAATGACAGCTCAGGGCCGTTTAAATATCCCGCCCTGCGCTGTCATTGGTGCCAGGCGTGCGCCCGCGGTCTCTACTGCGCATGCGCGCACTTGGTTGCCGGCCAGGTCCCGGCGCCCGCGTCCCTGCAAAGGGCGGTGCACTGCGCCTGCGCAGAGCCCAGCGGCGCGGCGATCCCCGACAGTAGCACTACCCCCTGTAGGAGGCGCTGGATAGGATGGGCCCTCTGTTCTTTGCCTCGACCTTCTCAAGAACCTCCAGCCCCTCTAACTCACCAGGTGGAGTGTATAAACATACAGTATCACAGGAATTCACTGAAAGTAATACTTAGTACACAACAGTAGTGTTATTTTAAAGAAAACCGGCATCAAACCAGGTAGCAAAGGCAAACTTAATAAGTGGTCACCCCATATGGTTGATACTAGGCAAGCATAGAATGAATTATCAATGGGAATAACACAATCTAGCTTACAAAGTGATTAGCAGTAAGGACTAGGAATAAGATGACATTTGGCATCCAGATCAGCATAAACAGTAGCAAGGCCACATTAAACACAGCAGAGAGCAGAAGTAAAGTTTAATCTACTGAGTACTTGAACTGCCAGAGATGCTAGTTCTAGACTGACTGGGTATACTCTGTCCAAAAGAAAAGGAGTATTGTAGAGGAGGCAGGGGAACCAATGAGTTTGCAAAGTAATTATTAGGGAGGGGCAGTCCTCTGAGATGTTCTTCTGCCAGCAATCGTTGGGGCCCTTCAAGATCATTGGTGCGCTTAAAAGTGGTCCTAGTTAACCTGCATGTAGTATAGATACAGTATAGTTTGACACAAGTGCAAGGTAGATTTGTTTCATATGCAGAAAAGGTTCAGTATAATGCAGTATAGGGGTGGTATAGGTGCACTCTAGGTTTGGAAATAACTGCAGTTTAGGGTGCGGTATAGATTGACTATACGTGGTGTCCTGATCTCAGTGGCTCAGTCCCTGCTAGCAGTATCCACAATCAGCGAATAGACTTCTCACCAGACCCTGTGATACTGCAGTGACCTCACGTTGTAGAAGGGGGACCCTCAATCTCTCTCCAAAAGCTTCCAGTGATCAGCAGAGGGTGAGAGGATACTCCAATCTCACTGTGGCATCGTTGGAGGTGCTGTGATGTGGGTGGTGCTGTGCTGCCCCAGGTGTCCTCACTTCCAATCGCAGGTCTCTGCTAGTATGGTCTCCTGCTTGCAGGTGAATATCAGGACAGAGGTGCTCTCTCTCTCTAACTCTCTCGGTGTTAAGAGGAAGAACTTCCCCAGGCAGTTTATTAAAAATCATCTCTGCACTTCTACTACACAGTGCCTACTGGGATCTGCAGTGTAACGAGTCTGTCTGTCCCATTATATAGCTGCCATCTCAAACTTTAACTCCGAGGATTCTCAGCACTCTGCATAGAAGTCTATGGGCTTGCTTGGCTTTAGCTCTCCCTCTGCTGATCGGAGAAGACTGGTGCAGCATAACATCAGTATCTCAGTAGAGGGAGAGAAGAATAAAAGGCAATGTCTCCTTCTCCAGACTGCTGTAACCCAACACCTGCCTACAACAGCAAAAACCTAGATATAGAATCCAGAAAGTTTGCATTAAAGTACTGCATGTCACATCACTGCTACTGGACCTGGCCAATGAATTGGATCAATGGGTAGGGGATAGATGTTGTCACTTTAGTAAGGGCCTATCAGCAAAAATAAGACCCCCTTCCCTGCCCACCATTACTTTATAGGTAAGTGGCAGCTAAAGCCGTACATTGCCTACCTTGGCTAAATGAAGTTCAACGTGTAATGCTGGTTACTCTTCCAGACCATGCTACTATCTCTATTTCTGGATTTATGTCCACCAGCTGGATATAGCCTTTGTCCTGATCTGCACCATGAACTTGGTGAATTACTGATATTGGCTGACCAGATGTCCTTGCCTTGAGTTTGCCCCCAGTAGAGTACATACACGCCACACATACATACAGACACAATGATGGAAATTAAGACGGTTTGTTGTTTTCACAGAGAATATTTCCAACCCAATGGAGGGTTATTTGTGTCAAGGCCTCACCAATCCCTGGACATCCTGTCCTGTAGTTCCTCCCTGTCCTGAAAATTCTTCACCTTGGTTGAATTTTACTTACTTTGGCTGAATGAAGTTCAACATGTAACACTGGTTACATGTTGGCAGATGTTGGTGTCCATGCCCCCCATGATGAAAATGAAGACACTTTTCTGGTTTCACAGATAAAATTTCCAACTCAAAGGGCATTTTTGTGCTAAGGCTTCACCCACACCTGGAGATCCTGTCCTTTAGTTCCTCCCAGTCCTGGAAATTCCTCACCTTGGTTGAATGAAGTCCTGCATATAACGCTGGTCAGGTGTCAGCAAGTGTTGGTGTCCATGCTCACTGGTCCAGGTCCCTTTCTATAAAAATCTCATGTCCATTTCCGGTCACCAGATGAAGAACTTGTTAGATTGCAGTTATACTTCTGTGCTTCACACTGCATCTAAGGTGACTCTCATCTCCCCTGACCCCACTGTGTTTGCTGGTTACATAAGGTTCCTTTGCTCTGGTTGGATTCTTGGTCCTGGCTACCTCAAGCAATGTTCTCTGGTTCTATCTCCATGCTTCTATCTCTCTTTTTGGAACTGTGTCCACCCAGCTGGATGTGACCTATGTCCTTGCCTCCACCATCAACTTGGCAAGTGACTGGCATTGGCTGACCAGTTATCCAATATCAGCTGAGCCTGTCCCAGAATATAAATGCTACACATACATACATTTACAGTGGGGCAAAAAAGTATTTAGTCAGCCACCAATTGTGCAAGTTCTCCCACTTACAAAGATGAGAGAGGCCTGTAATTGGCATCATAGGGAGACCTCAACTATGAGAGACAAAATGAGAAAACAAATCCAGACAATCACATTGGCTGATCTGGAAAGAATTTATTTGCAAATTATGGTGGAAAATAAGTATTTGGTGAATATGAAAAGTTCATCTCAATACTTTGTTATATATCCTTTGTTGGCAATGACAGAGGTCAGACGTTTCCTGGAAGTCTTCACAAGGTTGGCACACACTGTTGCTGGTATGTTGGCCCATCCTCCATGCAGATCTCCTCTAGAGCAGTGATGTTTTGGGGCTGTCGCTGGGCAACACGGACTTTCAACTCCCTCCAAAGGTTTTCTATGGGGTGGAGATCTGGAGACTGGTTAGGCCACTCCGGGACCTTGAAATGCTTCTTACGAAGCCACTCCTTCGTTGCCCGGGCGGTATGTTTGGGATCATTGTCATGTTGGAAGACCCAGCCACGTTTCATCTTCAATGCCCTTGCTGATGGAAGGAGGTTTACACTCAAAATCTCACGATACATGGCCCCATTCATTCTGTCCTGTACATGGATCAGTCGTCCTGGTCCCTTTGCGGAGAAACAGCCCCAAAGCATGATGTTGCCACCCCCATGCTTCACAGTAGGTATGGTGTTCTTTGGATGCAACTCAGCATTCTCTCTCCTCCAAACACAACGAGTTGTGTTTCTACCAAACAGTTCTATTTTGGTTTCATCTGACCATATGACATTCTCCCAATCCTCTTCTGGATCATCCAAATGCTCTCTAGCAAACTTCAGACGGCCCGGACATGTACTGGCTTAAGCAGGGGGACACGTCTGGCACTGCAGGATCTGAGTCCCTGGCGGCGTAGTGTGTTACTGATGGTAGCCTTTGCTACGTTGGTCCCAGCTCTCTGCAGGTCATTCACTAGGTCCCCCGTGTGGTCCAGGGATTTTGCTCACCGTTCTTGTGATCATTTTGACCCCACGGGGTGAGATCTTGCATGGAGCCCCAGATGGAGGGAGATTATCAGTGGTCTTGTATGTCTTCCATTTTCTAATTATTGCTCCCACAGTTGATTTGTTCACACCAAGCTGCTTGCCTATTGCAGATTCAGTCTTCCCAGCCTGGTGTAGGGCTACAATTTTGTTTCTGGTGTCCTTCGACAGCTCTTTGGTCTTCACCATAGTGGAGTTTGGAGTGTGACTGTTTGAGGTTGTGGACAGGTGTCTTTTATACTGATAACAAGTTCAAACAGGTGCCATTGATCCAGGTAATGAGTGCAGGACAGAGGAGCCTCTTAAAGAAGAAGGTCCAGGTCTGTGAGAGCCAGAAATCTTGCTTGTTTGTAGGTCACCAAATACTTATTTTCCACCATAATTTGCAAATAAATTCTTTCCAGATCAGCCAATGTGATTGTCTGGATTTGTTTTCTCATTTTGTCTCTCATAGTTGAGGTCTCCCTATGATGCCAATTACAGGCCTCTCTCATCTTTGTAAGTGGGAGAACTTGTACCATTGGTGGTGACTAAATACTTTTTTGCCCCACTGTATTGATTACATTTCAGTAAATGGGGAGACCACACCGGGGAGCTCTGTCTTAGTGCATACTTTCTTATACTGGGCAGGTGCTGGAAAGATATCAGATATCACACACACTACGGGACATATATTTTTGTGTGCGGCTCTAAAACACAGACACAGGAAGCAGCAGGAAGGAAGCTGTTTGTACAGGTTAATGAAAACAAATGTTTTTTCTGTATTAGAGAAATGCCTAAAGTGCTCCCTACAATAGAATTGTACAAAGTACCTTGCTGGGTATTTTTGAGGATAACATTTCTTTGATATATAGCATTACCCCCTTAGGAGTCGCTAGAAGATTTGGGTCCCCCTATAGTCCTGCTCAGCATCACACATCTTCACCAAGACTTTTATCCAGAGTAAAAAATTAGTCCTCGAGCTTTGGTTTTGTTGTTTTATTTGGGGGAATTGACCTGGGATTGGGTTTAGGGATGTACAGGATGTCCAAAGAAACCGATAAACTGAGGACAACAAGCCCCTTCTGCAGCACATTCCCTGATGTAGAGCTGGCCAGTCTCTCCCAATGTCACCCTAGAAGAGGAAGTGAGTTACTGGTAGGATCATCAGAGAGAAAAAAAGTCTGACAAAAGGAAAACTAATGAAGCCACTACATCCAGGGAGTGGTGAGCTGCAATATATAACGTTGGGGTTTTGGGCCTTTGATACACTTAAACATTAACCCCTTCACGGCTGAGGGTAAAACAAATATTAATGCCTAAGCACAATTTTACAACGTTGACATGTGTTAGTAAAACCGTCCATATCATCACAACTACTTTGTACATCCGGGTGGATTATTCCACGTTTTTTTCAGGACAAATTGGGCTTTCATTTGGTGGTAAATGGTAATGGATATCTCGTATTATCAAAAGAAAATTGGCCCAAAATTAGTAAACATAAACTTTTTTTTTTAATTTATCTGTGTGTTTCTTGTTACGACCATAACCTACCACCAAAGAACAACCCAAAATAAATTCTCCAGCTCTTGATGATCGCAGTGATACCATATATGTGGGTGTTATTTGTTGTTTGTACCCGGAGTACAGCCCAGAAACAATAGTGCGCATTTTGTTTTTCATTTTTTTTACCTAAAACACACTGACACTAACTGACACTGATACCAATTAAAAAATAAAAAATCCTGACATTTGACCCTGAACTTGACCCAAACACTTACCCTTGCACTGAACTAGATCAAACCTTGATCTAGGTATTTTTTTCTTTATTTTTTATTTTACTTTTTAATATTTATCTTTTTTTTTTTTAACAAACATTTTTTTTCTCTATGCATGGAGTTAGAGATGTACAATGTATAATAGGATGTATATAATGATACAATGTATAATGGGATGTATATAATGATACAATGTATAATGGGATGTATATAATGATACAATGTATAATAGAATGTATATAATGATACAATGTATAATAGGATGTATATAATGATACAATGTATAATAGGATGTATATAATGATACAATGTATAATGGGATGTATATAATGATACAATGTATAATGGAATGTATATAACGATACAATGTATAATGTGATGTATATAATGATACAATGTATAATAGGATGTATATAATGATACAATGTATAACGGGATGTATATAATGATACAATGTATAATGGGATGTATATAATGATACAATGTATAATGGAATGTATATAATGATACAATGTATAATAGGATGTATATAATGATACGATGTATAATGTGATGTATATAATGATACGATGTATAATAGGATGTATATAATGATACAATGTATAATGGGATGTATATAATGATACAATGTATAATGGAATGTATATAATGATACAATGTATAATGGGATGTATATAATGATACAATGTATAATGGGATGTATATAATGATACAATGTATAATGGGATGCATATAATGATACAATGTATAATGGGATGCATATAATGATACAATGTATAATGGGATGTATATAATGATACAATGTATGCACTCTCTTGGCCTCAGAGACTCCGCTCTCTCCTGGTTCTCCTCCTATCTATTGCAGTGCTCCTTCAGTGTTACCTATAATGCTGCCACCTCCCCCTCTCTCCCCCTCTCTGTTGGGGTCCCTCAAGGTTCTGTCCTCGGGCCCCTTCTCTTCTCCATCTACACCTCCTCCCTTGGCCAATTGATAAACTCCCATGGCTTCAACTACCACCTCTACGCC
Source organism: Staurois parvus (assembly GCF_062004578.1). Lineage (NCBI taxonomy): Eukaryota > Metazoa > Chordata > Amphibia > Anura > Ranidae > Staurois > Staurois parvus. The sequence goes on along the minus strand of NW_028318904.1, from coordinate 928,303 downwards.
GATGACATGCAAATCTATCTCTGTACCCCTCACCTCACCCCTTCAGTCTCCAATCGCATCACCAGCCTACTAAGCCTACTAAATCACTCCACTTCCTCAAACTCAATCTTTACAAAACTGAACCCCCAGCCTGTGCCCCCCCCCCCTTGACTTCACCATCAAGATCAACAACACTATCATCAGTCCATCCCCTCACGCCAGGTTCCTATGTGTAATACTAGACTCCCATCTGTCCTTCCAGCCCCAGGTCCAATCACTGACAAACTCATGTAGACTTCACCTCCGGAACATCTCCAAGATACGACCGTTCCTAACCTCGGAAACCACGCCTTGACTATTGTAACTCCCTCCTCATTGGCCTACCTCATCGCAGGCTATCCCCTCTTCAGTCTATCATGAATGCTGCTGCCAGACTCATCCACCTTACTAACTGTTTTGTATCTGCCACCCCTCTCTGCCAATCCCTCCATTGGCCTCCACTCAGTGTCCTCCACCCCTCTCTGCCAATCCCTCCATTGGCCTCCACTCAGTGTCCTCCACCCCTCTCTGCCAATCCCTCCACTGGCTTCCAGTTGCCCAACGAATAAAATTCAAAACACTAACACTAACGTATAAAACCGTTCATAACACTGCCCCTAATTACATCACCGACCTTGTCTCTAAATACCACCCAAACTGTACTCTCCGCTCCTTGCAAGACCTCCTACTCTCTAGATCCCTTGTCTCCTCCTCCCATGCTTGTCGCCAGGATTTCTCAAGGGCTTCACCCATCCTCTGGACCTCCCTACCCCAATCTATCAGGCTATCACCTACTCTGCTCACCTTTAGGCGCACTCTGAAAACCCATCTCTTCAAGGAAGCCTACCCCAACCCCAGCTAATAATGGAATCCTCTACTCTTCCTACCACTCCATCCCCCACAGCTAATTACCTTTTGTACCACTAGCCCCTCCCTCCTAGATTGTAAGCTCCCAGGATCAGGCCCTCTAATCCCTCTTGTATTGAACTGTATTGTTGCTGTATTGTCTCCCTCCATAATGTAAAGCGCTGAGCAAATTGTTGGTGCTATATAGGTCCACTATAATAATAATAATAATAATAGAATGTATATAATGATACAATGTATCTCTCTCCTCCACTCATAGAGAAAGAAAAAAACAAGGGGGCCGGGCAGTACAGTGACTGATCACTGTGATAGCCAATCAGAGGGTATCACAGAGATCATGTTACCGGAATCGGGAGTCCCAGGTCCCGATCGTTAGAACGGGACCCGGGGCTCTCAGTGGCACCATGATATTTGTGCTGGGAGCAATCTGTGTGGCGCATATTTGTGTGACGTCGGCGCGAAGGGGTTAAGTAAATGAAAGAAATGGTTTTAAGAGAAGGGAAATGCAGAGTGGGAGGGGGGGGGAGATTGAAGGAGTTGGGGGGGGGGGAAGGAAGGGTAGGGGAAGTGGGATATAGATAAATTATGTCAATTGGAATATATTGACTTGATGTTTTTTTTTTATAGAAGAAGGTGATTGTGATTTGTATTTGGTTGAAAATTAATAAATATTTATAAAAAAAAAAAAAAGGTAAATGAAAGAGGATAATACCAAAAGTGGCGTGAGCGTGAAGATTGTCTATAAAACTGAAGGACTTTTTATAACTCATTCACAGTCTTGTGACCCGATTATCCTGCCAGACAGCACAGCCATACCCTGGACATTCATACAGACTACGCAAACCTGGTCAGCGACCCACCCCAGCCCATTACCAAACCATACTGTTCCACTAAATTTTACTGCCCCAGCCTTTTACTGAATGGTGAGAGACCCAGCAGCCACGGAGAGTCCTTATCAGATCGCCGAACTCACCAAACACTTGTTTTCTCATCCACAAAATCTTTATTGCATGCAGCAGTTTAACAGCAGACAACAAATTCATGCCAGATCACTATCTAAGATAAGGGTCTAGTAGGGCATTGGGGGAAAATACTCACTGTTTATTTTGAGACCCCCCCCCCCAAAATCTATACAAGATCCTTTAGGTCTAATATGGATTTTAAGGGGGACAACACACAAAAAAATTAAACAAATGGCTTTGGATTCCGACTTAAATTCCATATTAGTCCTTTATCTGAGCATGCATGTAACCTCCCCCTCCCCTTTAAACCATACCAGGCCACATGCTATTAACATGGGGAGGATACCTTTCCTAAGGGGGTCTCCCTGGCAAAGCACCTTGCCACCATGTTGACAAGGACAAGAGCTTCTTCCCCACATCTCACGCCAAGCAGATGTGAGGGTCTACTTTAGTCAGGGTTTTTAGATCTGGAAGCAACCTTTAAAGTTGGTCTCTAAATACCAGCCCCCCCTTCCTATATGAATGAGTAAGGGGTACATAATACCCCTGGTTACACATTCACAAAAAAATTGCAGGGTGAATAAACACCCCACACACATCGGCATGTATCATCCTGGTGTCCCCACACACCAGATACAAGCTCAGCCAGTTTTAATCCATCCTTTGGAGGGAACCATGCTTCAGGGGAATCAGGAAACGGGCCATCTGGACACCTCAGGCTGCCCATAACAAGTTGTTCTGCAGGCCTCCCACATTTGAAAAAAAAAGTCCAGCTCACTAACACGAGGCATGGAACGCACGCCGGCTAAATACAGAGAGAGTATTGTCCCCACATTGGCTGTACAAATTGGTGACGGTATACAGGCACTGTAATAAAAATGCTGGGTGCAATAACTAAAAGCAAGTCATTTACACGCACACAATCAACATGTAGTCATGCAGGTACCTTTTAATCAGCATTTGAACCATTACATATTCTAAAAGACCCTCTACCAGATGAACACCTGTCCTGGCACATCATAGCATTCACCCGGCACTCCAAGAAATAACAGAACCCAACTGCAATATTCTTGAACTGTCAGATCCTCCACTTTTATTATTACACAACACACAGGAGGATATATCTTATAGTCATCACAATCTGCATAATAACACACACCAATAATAATGTGAGCATTATAGCATGAAATAGACACATCATTGGACAGCATCACAGCATAAAATTAATACATTACTGAAGCTATGTTAGAAGCTGGGAGGAACAAATCCCATCGGAACCAAACTGCCCGGGGGGTCACGCAGAAGCCGTAGGCATGACCAGTTGATGAGCCCATATAGCCTTGGCAAAAATCCCAGCGTTGGAGCGTCCTCTGGCCACTAGGGGGGCTTTCCTACTAGCCTTGCCTGGACCTCCGCCTTTTAAACCAATTTTCTGGAAGCTGTCCAATAGTGGACGGGCACCACACCCACCATAGGAGGAGCTAGCAGAAAGGTTCCACGAGGATAACAGAGTCACGTTCAACCACCGTATTCGTTATCTGAAAAGTCACACTTTTGCTTCTTATCTACCCCAAAACTTCTCATCTACCCCAGACTTAAGGATTTGTAACTTCTCAAGCAAGTAGACGTCTTAAAACACTTTTTTCATCTCCTAATGTGAGGTTACTAGATGTCATAAACACGTTCAGTTAACATAAAAAAGTTCTGTAAAAGAAAGTGCAGCGCTAAAGATAAAACAAAATAAATGAATGATTACAATCCATAGGATAAGCTGAATGAATAATCCCAGTGAAACCGATGTATAAAATGGTGACAGTCTGTGATAAGTGATGGATACTGGAGATATTGGTGACTGTACGTTCTAGGTGGCGGGGTGATAGAATAGTTAAAATACACACTCACCAGATGCATATCTTTATGTATGCATATAATCAATAACCAGAGGTCCCCCTCATGGGATGTGTCAGGCACTGCCCGGCGGGATCTCTAGTGACCCACAGAACAGGATTCCCCAGGGCGCGGAGTCTAAGCCCCAGTCTGCCTTTTCACCAGAGCCCCTGATGGTGGGGATGGACTTGGTGCAAGACTGAAACCAGGTCGCGACCCCTGAGTGCACCCAACTGTGGTAGAGGGGTCCCGCCGAGGGTACGTGCTGGGGGGGGTGAGCCTGCTGTGAAGAGGCTGACAAGTCCAGGTCCCAAGCGGGATGGATGACAGTCAGGAATGAGCGTAGTCAGACTAGCCGGGTCGGTAACGGTGGAGGCAGGTAGGTACCAAACAGTAGACAGAGAGCAGCCGGGTCACGAGCCAAGGTTCAGCAATGGGAGGTCCAATAGTAATATACAACGGGCAGGAGAGTAGTCAGGGACGAGCCGGGGGTCAGAGCAGGAGGAGGTCAACATAAATCAGGACAAGCAGGATCGGCAACAGGAACACACTTCAGAACACGGGTACAAGAACTAGACCTTGCGGCAACCTAGTCACCGTCTGGCCAGTTTAAATAGTGCGCCCTGCACAGTCATTGGTGCAATTGCCGACGCCAACGCCCAGGTCCTAGTGCCTGCACATTAGTGCACCTAGGCAATCTGTGTATGTGCAGACCTGTGCGCTGCTGCGAGACCCGCAGTCCCTGACAGGATGGATGAGCTGCACCGGTTGTAACGTACTCTCCCCCTCTTGGTATTGGTCTGGTCTGGTTAGTGGACGTCACTCCTGCGATAGCCCCGAATACCACCATGGAAGCCTCTGAGATACACAGCTTAGCTGAATTGTACTGGACCTGATGTATTCCTCTGGTAGTAGCAGGTTGATGTCAGAAGTATGGAAATACTTCCTATGCCATGGAGTATGGGCTCTGGGGATGAATTGATGGCTCGTAAAAGAGTCAACAAAAATAATAGCCCATAGTGTAGTAATTTAGATAAAATAATTTATCAATCCACGTGGGTGCAATAAAGTGATAAAACCAAAATTGATAAAAACACGTACACTGACTGTACAAAAATTTAAAGGAGGCCACCGAACCTATAACAGGAGTCGGTGGCTGGACGTCATGGCGTTATGGCCCCTTGGACGCGTTTCGTGCAAAAAGCACTTCCTCAGCAAGGCATAGCCAACATAAACAAGTTTTTATCTTGCTCTCCGCAGAATATCTTGTGACTCTGTTCCTTTGGCCTAGAGAAATGACACCAAGTTCTCCTGCATTTGGGCAACAATGCTTTATTGTAAAAATGACCCAAGAAACAAAGGGTCCAAGGCCAACACACTTCATAGGCATTACAGCCAACATAAAATGTGAGTGCATTTTTACTTAATTTATGAATCATGGTTCCTAATAAATACTACATTTAGAGCACATTTTATGGATATCCGTTTTTATTTTGAGCTTCTTGAGAGCTACTATTACAAGAAGGGGAGCTTGGAGACCCCCCATATGAGAGCCTTCAGTTGGGAATCTGCATGTCATTTGATCATCCTAGCGTTATTTGACCACGCAGAGTGGAGGGTCAACACCTTCTGCTGAGTGGGAAATTCATTTATTACTCACAAGTGGTGGAGAAGAACCTATTGGATCAATGTGACACCCTCCTATGGGACTCTTTCATATACATTTTCTGGACTATACCATACCCTGTATTAGATTTACTATTACATGTGGTGTTGGGAGATCACTTTATATATATATTTGTATTTGAATTTTCATGGTACATGACACATATGTATATGTTGTAATATATTGATCAATCGCCTGCCTATTTATGGTTTTGGTATTGAGAGTGTGTATTCACTTAACTAGTTGCCGACCGCAGAGAGCCGAATGACGGCTGCACTGCGGCCGGCCAGTTCTGAGTGGACGTCATATGACGTCCTCCCAGAACGCGCTCTGCGCGCACCCGGCGATCTCCGTGATCGCTGTGTCCTACGGACACAGCTGATCACGTGATGTGGTAAAAGGCCAATCACAGCGGCCTTTGACCACGTGATCAGCGGTGTCCAATGACAAGCTGATCAGAGGGAAATGCAAGTGCCGGTTCTCGGCTGCACTTTCCTCACGCTGTCAGATCGTGAGGAAAGTACCGCCGAGAACCGGCAGTTGTCAGAGCGGGGATCGGCACCGATCATCAGGGCACTGATGATCAGTGCCCTGATGATTGGTGCCCAGCAGTGCACCCACTAGCTCCGCCCACCTGTGCCCAGCAGATCACCCACCTGTGCCCAGCAGATCACCCACCTGTGCCCAGCAGTGCACCCACCTGTGCCACTCTGCAGTGTCACACACCTGTGCCCAGAAGTGCCACCTACCTGTGCCCAGCAGTGCCACCCACCTGTGCCCACCCACCTGTGCCCACCAGTGCCACCCACCTGTGCCCACCCACCTGTGCTACCCACCAGTGCCACCCACCAATGCAGCCCAGCAGTGCTGCCAGTCAGTGCCACCAGTCAGTGCCCAGGGGTTGTGCCAGTCAGTGCCGCCAGTCAGTGCCCAGCAGTGATGCCAGTCAGTGCCGTCTATCAGTACCCATCATCAGTGTCACCTATCAGTGCCGCCTATCAGTGCTGCATATTAGTGCCGCCTATCCGTGACACCTCATTAGTGCTGTCTATCAGTGCCGCCTATCCGTGCCACCTCATTAGTACTGCCTATCAGTGCCCTTTAGTGCTGCCTATCAGTGCCCATCAGTGCCGCCTATCAGTGCCCATCAGTGCTGCCTCATCAACGCACATCAGTGAAGGAGAAAAAATACCTGTTTGAAAAATGTTATAATAGAAACAAAGAAACTTTTTTTTTTTTTCAAATTTTTTGCACTTTTTTTATTTATAGCGCAAAACATAAAGCACCCAGTGGCGATTAAATACCACCAAAAGAAAGCTCTATTTGTGAGAAAAAAATGATCAAAATTTCATATGGGTACAATGTTGCATTACCGCGCAATTGTCAATCAAAGTGCGGCAGCGCTGAAAGCTGAAAATTGGCCTGGTAAGGAAGGGGGTAGAAGTGCCTGGTAGGCAAGTGGTTAATAGGGGCAGCTGTCACAACTGCCTTTTTTGGCAGAACTCGTAGCTTTATTTTAGTATATTAACCCTTACAAGGTACACAAGTGCCGCAATATTGATTGTTTTAATCTTTTTAAATATCAAGATCAGAATTTGTAACACATAAAAATCCACCATCAACGTGGTTTGTAGCCTAAAGTAGCCACATCTACAGGAAGTTTGCATATGCAGTCTACTCTAAATAGTGCTGCTAGATGTATAATGGGCAACAAAATGCAACTTTTTAACCTGAAAATATTGCCACTTTTCATCCTTACATCTCCAGCAAGGGAAGAGATAGAATACTTGCGCTCCTATCTCCTTTAGAAAGGGAATTGTTGTACCTCGTCCTCGACCTCATGCATCTCTGCTGTTTCTCTGCCCTAAGTATGTAAACATATATCTTCAATATAGAGCAGCTTTGGGACTTTTCATTTCACACCTTCACTTCTTTGAAGTTGGCTTATATTTCCTTTATAAATAAACCACAAATACTTTATTTTAAGAATAAAGATGTTATCTTCTTTGTATTATTTGTCATCACTGCTTCCTTTTCCTGCACCCTGCACTCCGAATTCTGGAGAGATTCAGTTGAACACAGCAACTGACCTTACCACCCCCTCGAAGATGGGAACCCCTGTTTACTTGAACATTCCAAAGGTGGCTTCCAAGACAGGTTTGTCATCTCAGTATTCTGGAAAAAAGTGGATGAAGTTTAATGGGGAGGTGATAGGGCTTTGTGTCTTCAAGGAACTGGGGCTTAATGGGGAAGTGATAGGGCTTTGTGTCTTCAAGGAACTGGGGCTTAATGGGGAAGTGATAGGGCTTTGTGTCTTCAAGGAACTGGGGCTTAATGGGGAAGTGATAGGGCTTTGTGTTTTCAAAGAATTAGGGCTTAGGAGGAGATAATGGGGTTTTGTGTCTTCAATGATTTGGTACTTAGGGGGAGGTGATGGGGCTTTGTGTCTTCAAGGAATTGGGACTTAATGAGGAGGTAACGGGGCTTGGTGTCTTGAAGGAATTGGGCTTAATGGGGAGGAGATGGGATATTGTGTCTTTAATTAATTGGGACCTAACAGTCAGGTAATGGGGCTGTATCTTCAAGGAATCAGGGCTTAATGGAGAGGTGATGGGACTTTGTGTCTTCAAGAAATTGGGACTTAAGGGGGTGGTGATGGGGCTTTATGTCTTCAAGGAATTGGGGTCTAAGGGGGAGGTGATGGAACTTTGTGTCTTCAAGGAATTGGGGATTAACGGGGAGGTGATGGGGCTTTGTGTCTTCAAGGAATTAGGCTTAATGGGGAGGAGATGGGGCATTGTGTCTTTAATTAATTGGGACCTAACAGGCAGGTAATGGGGCTTTGTGTCTTCAAGGAATTGGGGAATAGGAAGAGATGATAGGGCTTTGTGTCTTCAAGAGGCTGGGGCTTAGGAGGAGGTGATGGGGCTCTGTGTCTTCAAGGAATTGGGGCTTAATGGGGAGATGATGGGACTTGGTGTCTTGAAGAAATTGGGCTTAATGAGGAGGAGATGGGGCATTATGTCTTTAATTAATTGGGACCTAATAGGCAGGTAATAGGGCTTTGTGTCTTCAAGGAATTGGGGGTGTAAGGGGCAGGTGTTGGGGGTTTGTGTCTTCAAGGAATTGGAGCTTAATAGGGAGATGGGGCTTGGTGTCTTGATGGAATTGGGATTAATGGGGATGAGATGGGGCATTGTGTCTTTAAGTAATAGGGGGCCTAATGGGGAGGTAATAGGGCTTTGTGTCTTCAAGGAATTGGGGGTCTAAGGGGGGGGGTGTTGGGGGTTTGTGTCTTCAAGGAATTTGAATTTAATGGGAAGATGGGGTTTGGTGTTTTGAGAGAATGGGGCTTAATGGGGATGAGATGGGGCACTGAGTCTTTAAGTAATTGGGGCCTAATGGGGAGGTAATAGGGCTTTGTGTCTTCAAGGAACTAGGGTGTAAACAGGAGGTGATGGAGCTTTGTGTCTTCAAGGAATTGGGGCTTTATGGGAAGGTTATGGGGCTTGGTATCTTGAAGGGATTGGATTTAATGGGAAGGAGATAGGCATTGTATATTTAAGTAATTAGGACATAATAGGCAGGTAATGGGGCTTTGTGTTTTCAAGGAGTTGGGGTCTAAGGGGGAGGTGATGGGGCTTTGTGTCTTCAAGGAGTTGGAGCTTAATGGGGAGATGGGGCTTGGTGTCTTGAAGAAATGGGGCTTAATTAGGATGAGATGGGGCATTGTGTCTTTAGGTAATTGGGGCCTAATAGGGAGGTCATGGGGTGATGTGTCTTTAAGTAATGGAGAGGTAATGGGGCTTTGTGTCTTCAAAGAATTGGGGTCTAAATGGGAGGATATGGTGCTTTGTGTCTTAAAAGAATTGGGGCTTAATGAAGAGGTGATGGGATTTTGTGTCTTCAAGGCACTGGGCTTAATGGGGAGGAGATGAGGCTTGGTGTCTTGAAGGAATTAGGCTTAATGGGGAGGAGATGGGCATTGTCTCTTTAATAATTGGCAGGAAATGGGGCTTTGTGTCTTCAAGGAATTGGGGTCTAAGGGGGAGGTGATGGGGCTTTGTGTCTTCAAGGAATTGGAGCTTAATGGGGAGATGGGGTTTGGTGTCTTGATGGAATTGGGCTTAATGGGGATGAGATGGGGCATTGTGTCTTTAAGTAATTGGGACCTAATAGGGAGGGGGTGGGGCATTGTGTCTTTAAGTAATGGAACCTAAAGGGGAGGCAAAGACACCAAAGGGGAGATTGTCTGAAAATCTAGAAATCAAACCTGTCACTGGCACAGACAGTACTATGAACAGCACAGTTTTCTATCTGGCTCTAATCTCTCCTGCAGTTTGTCATCTTTCCCTGTCCTTTCCCTATAACAACAGTCTTGTTTATCCTAAAGCCCCAAAAATGGTGCACAGTAAAACTATTGTCATTGTATGTTTTACATTTTCAAAGGATAGATGCTTCCCGTTCTGTAGAGAGCAGTGGTGGTCGATGTTCTTGATATGGTGGACCTTGTGTGTGGCCCCCCGACATTACCAAAGGGCCATACATAATACTTAGTGAATATTCAGTGTCAGAGATAGGGGCCACAGAGAGGGATATAGTCAAAGACTGTGGAATTATTGCAAGAGATGGTCAGAGACTTTGGGCATAATATGAGAGATGATCAGAGACTGCAGGCATAACACAAGAGATGATTAAAGAGTGCGGGCATAATATGAGAGATGATCAGAGATTGGGGGCATAATAAAAGAGATGATCAGAGACTGCGGGCATAATAAAAGAGATGATTAGAGACTGCAGCCATGATACAAGAGATGATCAGAGACTGAGGGCATAATACAATAAATGATCAGAGACTATGAGCAATATACAAGAGATGGGCAGAGACTGTGGGACTGGGGGCATAATACAAGAGATGGTCAAAGACTGCGGTCATAATACAAGAGACTATCAGAGACTGTGGGCATAATACAAGAGATGGTCAGACACTGCAGGCATTATATGAGAGATGATTAGAGACTGCGGGCATGATACAAGAGATGATCAGAGACTATTAGCATGATACAAGAGATGATCAGAGACTGCAGGTGTGACAATCCCACAATCGCTGCCACCAATATGTGATGAACACGGCGTCAAACCCCAGACCTCCTCACCAAACTCGTGACCAAAGAACTAGCTAATCTAAAACCGCAATGTCACCTGTGTAACAATGCCACGCCCAGCTGCACCCTGCACAATTTTCCAGCTAATTGGACTACAATCTATGTACCAGCAGCCTGAGAGTGATTGTTACTGGGTCAGGTTAATTACGCAATTAACCCTTCATACTGCCACCACCTCCTTTTTGTACAGAGAAAGAGGAAACTCGGCGATATCAGCTATAACACTATGATGGTTGGGATAATCGTCTGTATAACACGGTCACCACAGGCCGGTTATACAGAGGGTTAAAGAAACACAGTAGCGCTCTTTTTAGAGGCAGAAATTCGTAAATTGCAATAAAGAGCTATAGAAACAGTTCAACACTTTCAGAAGGAAAGATTTATTACTAAAAGGTCAAAAGGGTGCAATAAAAATATTTATTTACAGAAAAAAGATGTAACCAATATATATATATAAATATACAGAGAACAACAGCACAGCAAAGAGGTAACAGAAAGGAGGTTAAAGGGTTAAAGTACTTGCCAATCAGCCTTGGGCTTGCAAATCAAGTTTCAGAGCGAAAGGGCGGTCTCCCAAGTTGGTTCTGATGTCAAACGGGAGAATTCTTCAACTTAACTCTCTTAGGCCTGACAGCTCATTTTGTAGTTCCCCAGCAGGGGGTGTCTCTGAAGTCAAGGACCAATATCCCGTTTAGGACAGGAAGGTCTGGGCGTAGACCTAAACTAGAGCCAAAATCTCTTATAGTTCATATTTTGGCTCATAACTTTTCCTATGCACAAGTGACATTCCACCCGTGGGTAGATTATTGTGCAGACACATCGGAGGATTGATTAGACATGAAATATGAAATTCTACACTGAATGGTTCACGAGATCTACTTTTCTGCTTTCCTATGTATGCCAGCCAAGGAGAGTGACCTATCAAACTGTTCGTCTCCTCTTGGCCAATCTGTCGATATGCCTGGTTTGTATGTAAGTCCCTCATATTTCAAGATATGAGACATAGGGGAAAATGGATTTTAGAAGTGCTATCTGGGCTGTGCTTAGCTGGAATCTCTTTGAACCCCTGGGAAGGCTTGCATTAGCTTTTACGAGGTGCTATATTTCACACTTAGACAACCTGGCACTTTGGGGCTCCCTGCTGTGCTCTGGTCTGCTTGCGACACTTCCAACACCCACACCAACCAGATGTCCCTGTGGCTTAACAGAGAGGAAAGGGGGAGAATGAGGGACAACATGGAGATTTCTTAACAAAATGGAGGACTGCGTCAGTCTCTGGGTGTACGCTTGTGACAGCAGGCATAATACAACAGATGATCAGATACTTTGGGCATAATATGAGAGATGGTCAGAGACTGTGGGCATAATACAAGAGATGATAAGAAACTGCAAGCATAATACAAGAGATGATTAAAGACTGTGGGCATAATATGAGAGATGATCAAAGGCTGTGGGCATAATACAAGAGATGGTCAGAGACTGCAAGCATAATACAAGATATGATCAGAGACTACATGCATGATACAAGAAATGGTCAGAGACTATGAGCATGATTCAAGAGATGGTCAGAGACTATGAGCATGATACAAGAGATGGTCAGAGACTATGAGCATGATTCAAGAGATGGTCAGAGACTATGAGCATGATACAAGAGATGGTCAGAGACTATGAGCATGATACAAGAGATGGTCAGAGACTATGAGCATGATACAAGAGATGGTCAGAGACTATGAGCATGATACAAGAGATGATCAGAGACTGCACGCATGATACAAGAGTGGTCAGAGACTATGAGCATGATACAAGAGATGACCAGAGACTATGAGCATGATACAAGAGATGACCAGAGATTATGAGCATGATACAAGAGATGGTCAGAGACTATGAGCATGATACAAGAGATGACCAGAGACTATGAGCATGATACAAGAGATGACCAGAGACTATGAGCATGATACAAGACTGGTCAGAGACTATGAGCATGATACAAGAGATAATCAGAGACTATGAGTATGATACAAGAGATGGTCAGAGACTATGAGTATGATACAAGAGATGTTTAGAGACTGTGGGCATGATGATGATTGACAGAGAGGGGTGGAGGACACTGAATGGAGGCTAGTGGAGGGATTGTTAGAGAGGGGTGAAGGACACAGGATAGAGGCCAGTGGAGGGATTGGCAGAGAGGGATTGGCAGACACTGAACGGTTAGCAAGGTGGATGAGCCAGGCAGCAGTATTCATGATGGACTGGAGGGGGGTGACCTATGTAAAGGTAAGCCAATGAGGAGGGAGTTGCAGTAGTTGAGGTGAGAAATAACCAGGGAGTGAATTAAGAGCTTTGTGGTATCATTGGTTAAAAAGGGGCATATTCTTGAGATGTTGCGGAGGTTGAGGAGCCATGATTTGGACAAGGATTGAATGTGGGCCTGTAAGGATAGTTCAGAATCCAGGGTTACCCCTAACACTCTGGCATGCAGGGATTGGTTGATAGTGGTGCTATTGATCCTGACCAAGAAATCAGAGGAAGAGGCACGATTGGGGAGGAAATATTATGAGCTCTGTTTTGGATAGATTGAGTTTTAGGAAGTGGTCTGACCTCCAGTCTGATATGTCTGTTAGTAAATCGGTGATACGTGAGGAAACTGATGGGGTTAACTGAGGAGTAGAGAGATAGATTTGTGTGTCATCAGCATAGAAATGGTATTGGAAACCATGGGAAGCTATCAGCTGACCCAAGGAAGAAGTGTAGATGGAGAATAGGAGAGGTCCATGGACAGAACCTTGGGGGACCCCGACAGTAAGAGGAGTAGGAGAGGAGGAAATAGAGTTGTAAGTGACACTGAAGGTGCGGTGAGATAGGTAAGATTCGAACCAATGGAGAGTACAGTCATGGAGACCAAGTAAGTAGAGTTTTTTGAGGAGGAAGGAGTGGTCAGCTGTGTCAAATGCAGTGGAGAAGTCCAAGAGCAAGAGTACGGAATAGTGAACATTGGTTTTAGTGGTTATTAATTTGCTTGTGAGTTTTAGGAGAGAAGTTTTCTGTGGAGTGTTGTGGGCAAAATCAAGACTGAAGGGATCGAGAAGGTTATTCTCAATAAGTTGGTATCTCAGCCGGTTGTAAACTAGATGTTCAAGGAGTTTGGAGGCAAAAGGGAGTAAGAAGATGGGTCTTAGGTTGCTAAGATTGGTGGGGTCCAGTGAGGCCTTTTTAAGTATGGGGGTTACTAGCGCATGAAGAAGAATGAAGTATAGAGTCAGAGGATGAACGTAGTATTTGTGAAGGAACAGAGTCCAGGAGACAGGCGGTTAGGTGGGCTTTAGAAAAAAGTTTACCAACGTCCTCTATAGTAGCTGGGTTAAAGAAGGAAAGTATAGATTGTGCAGGTGGACAAGGAGTGTAGGGTGAGGGAGATGTCTGGTGGACAAGGAGTGTAGGGTCAGGGAGATATCTGGTGGACAAGGAGTGTAGGGTGAGGGAGATGTCTGGTGGACAAGGAGTGTAGGGTGAGGGAGATATCTGGTGGACAAGGAGTGTAGGGTGAGGGAGATATCTGGTGGACAAGGAGTGTAGGGTGAGGGAGATGTCTGGTGGACAAGGAGTGTAGGGTGAGGGAGATGTCTGGTGGACAAGGAGTGTAGGGTGAGGGAGATATCTGTACAGTGGAGATCTCATCACAAATTGTATCAATCTTATTTCTGAAGTGATTAGCGATCTCCTGGGCAGTGAGTGAGTTAGTGGGTGGAGGTAGAGAAGGACAAAGTAGAGAGTTAAAGGTAGAAAAGAATTGACGGGGATTGCGTGAGAGGGTGTTAATGAGAGTGATAAAATAGGTCTGTTTGGCAGTGTGGAGACAAGAATAGTATTTTTGAAGGGCAGATTTATATTGGTCGATGTCTTGCTGGGTCTTAGTCTTGCACCATAAACGCTCAAGAGCACGGGTACGTTTTTTGAGGCATCTGGTATTGTCTGTTTACCAGGGCTGTAGAGGTTGGGGCCTAATTCTGTGTGTAGTGAGGGGGGCCAATGTGTCCAGGGTGGATGACAGTGAACTATTGCAGACAGAAGTGGCCAGGTTGGGGCAGGACAAGACTGAGATTTTGTTATAGAGACAATCTGTTGCCAAAAAAAAGAAGAAAAGGGTTAAGATAGCGAAGGTTTCTACAGGTAACTGGTATTTGGAAGACAAGGAGGAGGAAGCCAAGGAGAGAGTGAAGCTAATAAGGGAGTGATCAGAGAGAGGAAGAGGAAAGTTGGTGAGGTTGCAAGGAGTGCATAGGCAGGAGAATACAAGGTTCAGGCAGCCAGGCAGAGAAGTCATCAAGAAAGCTTGTTACTAGTCCAGGAGGCCAATAGATCACAGCAATTCTTAAAGAAACTGGAGGGAACAGATGAAGAGAGCAGGGGTGGACTGACCATTTGGAAACTTGGGCACTGCCCGAGGGCCTGGGGTCAGTAGGGGGCCCCATGAGATGCCCCTGGTTCCTTTTTCATAGGCAAGGACACAGGGGCCCCATGATTCAATATTGCCCGGGGGCCCCATGAGTTGTCAATCCGCCCCTGGAAGAAAATGAACTTCAAATGAGGAGAGGGACAGAGAGGGAGGTGAATAGAAGACCTGAAAAGTGCTTTGAGGGGATAGGAGGATTCCTACTCCACCTCCTTTCCGTCCACTAGGCCTGAGAGAGTGAGTCCAGAGGAGACCACCATAAGAGAGGGCAGCAGGAGAGGGAAAGTCTGATTCATGAAGCCAGGTTTCCATAATTGCAAGCAAGTTAAAGGAGTTTGTGATAAAAAGGTCATGGACAGAGGAGAGTTTGTTACAGACAAAGCGTGCATTCCAGAGGACCCAGGAAAAGGGGAGGCTGGTTCTAGGAAGAAGAGGAATAGTAACCAGATTGTGTGGATTGTGGCTGCTGTTAGAGGGTATGGGGTGCCGGGTGTGTTGGTCAAAGGAAAAATATGGCGGTGTCAGGGTCCTGCCCATGGCAGAAGTTCTGGAAGATCTGGCATTTCTGCCAGTACTCTTCATGGCCGCAGACGTACACATCAGCCTCAGTTTGGTGCCAGACGGCCTTTATAAGGAGGCTCATCACTTCCTCAAGTTGCTGGATGATCTCTAGCTCCCCGTGCCCTGTTCTTGTTTCCTCTGATTCTGACCTGTGATTTCCTATTACCGACTTGGCTTGCTCCTGGACCTGTCTACTCTGCTTTACCCCTGATCTGACCTCGGCTTGGCTTACGGATACTCTCTCTCTCTCACTCCTCTGTGTATGACCTCGGCTATCCCATCTGACTACGTCTGCTCTGATTCCAACCTGGTACCTGACCTTGGCTTGAACCGACTACCCAGTAAACATCTAAATCCTGGAAGGGTTTGCATACCACGCACAGGCGCCTCCTGTCTGCAGACCTACCTCCGTGCACCAGCTGTGCTTCTGAGTGGACCACCAACCAGCACTCCTACAGGTGACCTGTGCAACTTTGGGCCTGACTCCCGCTGTCCCACTCTCAGGAGAGTCCAGAACTTAGCCGCAAGGGAAGCCCGCTCTTCATTGGCCTCCATCACCAGGTACCTGATAGGCGTCCCAGGATTTGGGTAAATGTCTCCAGATGTTAGGAGAGGCAGAAGGGTGAGGGAGGTAATATGGGAGTATAACTTATATGGAGGACAGGTCCCAGTGTCCTGGAGGTTATATTAGTATTAGTATGTGGGCTCAGAAATAGCAGGAGTTGATGAGTGCAGTAATAAGGTGAAGACAGAAGTGAGGGTGACATATATGTAAGCTGTGGGGTGGAAAAGAGGGGTGAAGGAGAGAGAGTTTGCTCTTCAAACTCTCTCTTAGAGGATAAAACTGTGAGAAGGAGTAGGGAGTGCATGTTACAGAGTGGTGAGAGGAAGAAGCAGACTGGGCAAGAGAAAGTAATAGACTGGAGACACATTACATGAGGCTGCTAAATATTGCTGTTATAACAGGGCAACATGAAAACACAGATTAGTGTCTGAAGGGGCCCCAAGGGCCACACAAAAAGAAGTGCCAAAGGACCAATATATATATTATATATATATATATATATATATATATATATATATATATATATATATACAGCTGTGTTCAAAATAATAGCAGTCAGACATCACTAACCGGATCAATCACTGTTTTTGGTGGAAATTATATTTCTACATGGCAAATAATTTCCTAGCAGGTGTAGTAGAGTCATAGAAATCCAACAGACCCAACAGTCATGACATGCATGCTGCTGATTCTGTGTCATTGAATCACTCATTGAAAGGGGCGTGTTCACAATAATAGCCGTGTGGAGTTCTATTAGTGAGGTCATTCATTCTTTGAAAAACAGGTGGCAATTATTGCCCTTATTTAAGGAAGGAAGGCAGCAAATGTTGGACATGCTGGTTACAGTGCATTTCTCTCTGAAATTCTGAGGAAAATGGGTCGTTCCAGACATTGTTCAGAAGAAAATTGATTGGAGGGGAAAACATATAAAGAAGTGCAGAAAATGATCGGCTGCTCAGCTAAAATGATCACAAATGCTTTAAAATGGTAACCAAAACCTGAAAGACGTGGAAGAAAGCGAAAAACTACCATTGGAATGGATAGAAGAATAGCCAAAATGGGGCGGACTCAGCCAACAATCAGCTCCAGGAAGATGAAAGAAGGTGTGACGTTCCCTGTGAGGACTGTTACAATTAGAAGACGCCGATGTGAAGCCAAGCTATCTGCAAGAAGTCCCCGCAAAGTCCCACTGTTGGGAAAAAGACGTGTGCTGAAGAGGTTACAATCTGCCAAAGAGCACATTGACTGGCCTAAAGGGAAATGGGGCAACATTTTGTGGACTGATGGAAGTAAGATTGTTCTTTTTGGGTCTAGTGGGCGGAGACAGTTTGTCAGACGACCCCCAAACACTGAATTCAAGCCACAGTACACTGTGAAGACCGTGAAGCATGGTGGTGCAAGCATCATGATATGAGGATGTTTCTCATACTACGGTGTTGGGCCTATTTATCGCATACCAGGGATCATGGATCAGGTTGAATCCATCAGAATACTTGAAGAGGTCATGCTGCCTTATGCTGAAGAGGAAATGCCCTTGAAATGGGTGTTCCAACAAGACAACGACCCCAAACACACCAGTAAACGTGCAACATCTTGGTTCCAGACCAACAAGATGGACGTTATGGAGTGGCCAGCCCAATCCCCGGATCTTCATCCAATAGAAAACTTGTGGGGTGACATCAAAAATGCCGTTTCTGAGGCCAAACCAAGAAATAGAGAAGAACTGTGGAATGTGGTCCAATCATCCTGGGCTGGAATACCTGATCACAGGGGCCAGAAGTTGGGGGACTCCATGCAACACAGATGTACAGCAGTTCTCAGAAACAGTGCGACTACAACCAAATATTCATGAAGTCATTCAAAGGAAAGCAAAATCTTCAAACATTTCTCAGTTTATATAGTGAATGTTTGAGTTTGTAAAGAAGAATACAAACACGGCCATTTTTTTGAACCGTCTAATATTCACTTTTCTTCCATTTTTTTAGAGGAACAACACAAATTTGATGTATTTTTCTTCATGTTGTGATTTGGAATAGAATGTGTCGTGTTCCCAATGCATTTGTGTGGATGGAAATAAAAGCTATTAGAAGAATTTTCAGCTTTATTCACTTTTTTCAACACACTGCTATTATTCTGAACACAACTGTATATACTGTATATGATACAAACATCAAGTGAAGACTAGACAGAGCACAGGGTATATCATATCATGGCAGGAGGGGGCTGCAGCATTAGTATATCCCTTTTCTTAGTAATATATTTGGACAGTATTACCATACAGGTTACGGTGAGAAGGTATTTAAAAGAAGAATTCCAAGTATGGATATTTTTATATAGTTACATTGGTCCAATGTAACTATGTATACGTATGTGTGTTGTCCTACTATTGGATAGCCAACAGCTGGCTAACAAAACTGACAGACGCAGCGTTATGTTTAATTACAAAACTGAATTTACTTCTGTGAATAGTTCTGTAAAACTTCAAAAACAATCTCATAAACTGAAGTTACAATGTGCTCATGGACATGTCTCTCACATTTCTTACAAACAGCTATCTACAAATCACATCACACACACTGAAATGTGATCTGGATATATATATATATATGTGACTTTAACAAACACAACAAATTAACTTACAGGCATATGTGTATCAAAGCGAGAATGGAGACCTTCACTGGTGTTCTTCAGGAAGCTAAAATGGCTGCAGTGGTAGATGGGAAACCTTTATTAACAAGTCACTCCCTATTCTTGTTGAAAGGAATAATAAAAACAGGTGCAGTTGCAGTGAACACCCAATAGATGACTCCCTGCTCCACACAACGATGATATACAGAACAACATGATATACCTGGCTGATGCCACTGAAAGCTGAAAATTGCTGGAGTAGACACCACTATGACCCCTCTACTTCAGTGATTTCCACTTGTTTGTGGGTTATCGTGCTGAGCAGCTGGCCTGAGACATTCAGGACACAGGAGGTCCGACGCTCAGCACCAGTGCATTCTGTGAATGAATGCAAAGAGTTCTCTGATTGCACAAGGTGGAGAGGCAGACAGTGACATCAGGGTGCAAGAACAAGGAGATGGAAACAGGACCAAGGTAGGGAGTAAAAGGCTTTGGATCCTGTGGAACCCTCAAGGAACAGCACTGGGAGAGGAAGTTCTAGGAGAGGAATCTGAATCCGGGTGAGTGACAACAGGAGCTGTGCCACTTGCACAGAGCTTCCTACATGTGTGACCACTGCCACCAGACCTGAAGATGGCTGCAGCCTACCTGGGCATTGTCTGAACCTGCTTAGATGGATTGGAAGATAGCGATCATATATAGTGTCTGTGGGGGAATCTTTCTACCTATTTGGCTTTGGAGAAGTAAAATAAACCATAGCTTGTCCTGAAATGGCTCCTGATTTCTAATAAGCACTCTATCGTATTTTTATCTGATGATGAGAGCTGTGAGAATGTGGAATAGACTCCCTCCAGAGTTGGTTGTGGCCAGCTCAGTGGATTGTTGTAGGTAAGTCCTGGATTCTTTCTTGGATACACAGAATATAACTGGATATAACATTTATAGGGAACGTTGATCCCGGGAATATCCGATTGCCTCTCGGGGGGTCAGGAAGGAATTTTGTTTCCCTAACGGAGCAAATTTAGTTGTGCTTTGCTGGGTTTTTATTGCCTTCCTCTGGATCAACTGTGGGTGTAGGATTATAACTTTTTTTTTTAATGGTTGAACTGGATGGACTTTTGTCTTTTTTCAGCCAGACTAACTATGTAACTATGTATATAGTCTAATTTATGGTGTCATGATCAGTTCCAGATCCTGTGCTGGAGGGCTCAGAAGAGACGCTTCATCTGTATGAAGATATGTCTGGAATGAAGAAGAGAAAATACCTAAATGCCAACACCCAGACCGACCACAAGAAAGATCTGCAGAGTACTGTACTCTATTACTTATTATGACCCAGCAAAAATCTGCAAAGTTATGTACCTGATTTACCAATATGACCCAACAAAGACTGCAGAATGTTGTGCCTCATTTATCAATATGACCTGGTAAAACTGCAGAGTATTGTACCTTTTATATTATCACGACCCAACAATGACTGCAGAGTATGAATGAGCTCAAAGTTTGAACTGAACACAAGTTTGACCAAACTTTGGCTGCTTGGGTGTTCATCTAAATTCCGGGCTTTTTATTGGTTTGGTAGGAGCCAAGCATCCTAGACAGTAACTGAATTTTTTACCATTACTATACATGACAGCTTCCTTGTTTTCAATGGTTAGCAGAAAATTGGCTGGTGGCGGCACCTGCAGTGTCCTTAGCAACAAATGATGTCACCCGGCCCCATTCATTGGCTGGCAGAGAATCCCTGGCCATGTAAACAAAGGGGTAGGGTTAGCACAACATCACTGACCAAATTTGGCCACATGGTCATATTTGGTCAATGATGTCACCTGGGAGACCTCCCCCTCCACACCTTTGTTTACTTTTAGCAGTGGGCCCCTGGGAATGTTTTTTCATCACTAGTTAGTGATGGGATCGGACATGTCTGCTGGATGGTGTTTCTTTTCCTTTCAGACATCACTCATCATGATTGACATGAATCAGCATCACTGGATGGCATTGTTAATAATGGACAGGGCTGTGGATAAGGGGGTACCACCAGGCCTCCTATATGGGGCCCAGGCAGTTGGCTGAATTGGATGTGGGCAGGGAGGGTGATCAGTACGGTGGGGGGGAAATTACCGATCCCGATCCCGTGTATGGCTCCCTCTGCAGCAGCTGAAAGCTGGCTTCTCTCTCTCCCGCTGGCTTTCAGCTGCTGCAGAGAAAGCCATACAGGGGATCAGTTCTAGTAACTGCCCCCCCCCACTGCACCCATCGCCCTCCCAGTGCGCTATACATTTCCCCCTGCTGCCCCTCTTTGTGCCCCCCCACCCCCCGCAGTGCTGTGGGATTCCCTCCTCTCCTTCCCACCGGAAGCTGCAAGCACGCAATAGGATCCTTCAGGATGGAGAGTGCGGGAAGGGTCTGATAAATATGTCACATTTACCACCCCCTTCCTTTCCTGAATGACCACAATGAGTGATCAGTATCGATCACTTACTGTGTTCGTTCATAATTGAAGCATAGTAAAGGGAGAGGGCCCTGTAAGGTTAGCTGTTTGGGGCCCCGTGGTTTATAAGAGCAGCCCTGGTGATGGATGTACATCGTGGGACATTTAACTTTTTTTTTCTGAATGAGTAGCATGTACCCCATACTCATTCACATGGGATGGAGGTATCTTGCAGCCTCTTATTGTTAAATGAGACATCCAGATTCCGATAAACCCCTTGCCTACAGTCCCTCATAACCACAGGGCCAGGATTGTGGGGAAGGGGCTCTTGTCCTCATGAACATGGGATCCAGGTGTTTTTTTCCAGGAGAGTACTCCTATGTTGATTGCATGGAACCTGATATGGTTCGGGAGGGAAGGGGTTCTTGTCCTAATGAACACGGGAACAAGGTGTTTTTTTCCAGGAGGGTACTCCTATGTTGATTGCATGGAACCCAATATGGTTCGGGAGGGAAGGGGCTCTTGTCCTCATGAACATGGGATCCAGGTGTTTTTTTCCAGGAGGGTACTCCTATGTTGATTGCATGGAACCCAATATGGTTCGGGAGGGAAGGGGCTCTTGTCCTCATGAACATGGGATCAAGGTGTTTTTGCCAGGAGGGTACTCCTATGTTGATTGCATGGAACCCAATATGGTTTGGGAGGGAAGGGGCTCTTGTCCTCATGAACATGGGATCCAGGTGTTTTTTCCAGGAGGGTACTCCTATGTTGATTGCATGGAAGCCAATATGGTTCGGGAGGGAAGGGGCTCTTGTCCTCATGAACATGGGATCCAGGTGTTTTTTCCAGGAGGGTACTCCTATGTTGATTGCATGGAACCCAATATGGTTCGGGAGGGAAGGGGCTCTTGTCCTCATGAACATGGGATCAAGGTGTTTTTGCCAGGAGGGTACTCCTATGTTGATTGCATGGAACCCAATATGGTTCGGGAGGGAAGGGGCTCTTGTCCTCATGAACATGGGATCCAGGTGTTTTTTCCAGGAGGGTACTCCTATGTTGATTGCATGGAAGCCAATATGGTTCGGGAGGGAAGGGGCTCTTGTCCTCATGAACATGGGATCCAGGTGTTTTTTTCCAGGAGGGTACTCCTATGTTGATTGCATGGAACCCAATATGGTTCGGGAGGGAAGGGGCTCTTGTCCTCATGAACATGGGATCAAGGTGTTTTTGCCAGGAGGGTACTCCTATGTTGATTGCATGGAACCCAATATGGTTCGGGAGGGAAGGGGCTCTTGTCCTCATGAACATGGGATCCAGGTGTGTTTTCCAGGAGGGTACTCCTATGTTGATTGCATGGAACCCAATATGGTTCGGGAGGGAAGGGGCTCTTGTCCTCATGAACATGGGATCCAGGTGTTTTTGCCAGGAGGGTACTCCTATGTTGATTGCATGGAACCCAATATGGTTCGGGAGGGAAGGGGCTCTTGTCCTCATGAACATGGGATCCAGGTGTTTTTTCCAGGAGGGTACTCCTATGTTAATTGCATGGAACCCAATATGGTTCGGGAGGGAAGGGGCTCTTGTCCTCATGAACATGGGATCAAGGTGTTTTTGCCAGGAGGGTACTGGTATAGATTTTAAAAGGGGGAGTGCACTCTTTTTTTTGTGTAGAGAACCCCATTAACTATTAACACATACACCAGAATCTCATGTAGAAGTTTGCATTTTAAATATTTCCCTTAAAGCATTATTATAATTGTTGTTTCGGCCGAATGGAATTTGTATTTTTCTTTAAATTTTTTGCTACGTGTCCTTGAAGGCAGTACCAAACTCCTATGCCTTTCGTTCAACAGTCCCTTGCCTGCAAGGCCTCCTTCAGATGGGGCAGACCCCTCAGTGGATCCGCCTGCTCAGCGGGGGATCTCTCCGCTGATCCCTGTGGATGACAGATCTGTGCCCGCTCCCATGCTGCAGAGCGGACACAAACACAGACAGCTGTCTTCTATGGGGTGGTTGGATGGAAACGGACCACTTTTCTATTTCCATCCGACTGCCATCCGATCCAATCTGCCAGATGGATGGAGAACGGATCCCCACCCATCCACTTTTGGTGCACACATCGGATTGGATGACCGCCGGTCCATTGAGGTATATGGACGATCCGATCGGGTCCGCCTGAAAAACTGACAGGCGGACCCATTCGGACCTTCATTGTGAAGGGGGCCTTAGCCTAGAAAATGTCCATTGCTTTATTTTAACATTTGGTTTTTGTTGACTTCAATGGGTTTCGTCATTCGAACGTTACTTTTATGCAAAGCTGCCCTGAACTATAACTCACTACATTCGACTCATCCCTACTGCAGCATAGTGATGAGGGAAGTGGCCTTGGTTCAGTTCTCAGGAAGATTCGGGAACCCAGCTTGAAATCTGTAAATGACGCATATAGCGCCCCGACCCCATTCACGTCTATGGGAGCTGAACGCTGTCGTTTTTTGTGGCTTTTTCAAGCCCAATTTACAAGGTTTTTAGTTAAAAAATGGTATGGGAAGCTGTGAAATTCCCAGTGGGCATGTACAAATGCAAAAAAATAATAATTAAAAATAACATAAAAAATACTGCTAGGTGGAAAGTCTTTTAATGTGGCTTAAAGGGCAATATCAAAAATACACAAGTCCTTTAAAAACAACGCACTTGGAGGATGTCCTAAACCTCCTTGTGAAGTGGTGAACCTGTAGGATTTACTAAAGCAAAAGCAGCCTTAAACAAAAGAAAACTATTGCTGCTAAATCACAGTCCTTTTCCTTGCCTACTTAACCCCTCAAAAAGGGGAGCCATCAGCTTGCCAGTCTAGAGTACCGGATTCCTGCTGCTCAGCAGTCATTGGTTGCTAGGACCTCTGGTGCCCTGGCAACCGATCATGTGTGTGCCCCATCCCCTACAACAAGCTTTTCTGCCCAGTTCTTGCCTACTGTAGCTTGTTTCTTCTCCCACCCACTGTCTGCTAGACGACAGGGACATAGTCATCAGGTACAAGCACACTGCTCACATTGGTGGGCTCTACCAGTCTATAGGTGCACATAGCTGGATCACAACTGATTTGTAAGGATACTCTAATGGAGGAACCTGATCTATGGGGACACCTTATGTAAGGGGGCACTCTGATGGGAACACCTGATGTAAAGGGGCACTCTAATTGGGACACTTTAAGTAAGGGGGACTCTGATGGGGGTAATGAAGAAGAAAAAGAAGTCCCAAGAGCTACGTATCACACAAATCCCTCATGCAAAGAATGGAAGCAGGCTCTGCCTAAACTCCATCCAGGTCATGCCACTGATATGTTTTGCCCTGCCCATGGGGCTTAGCCATAAGCAGGGCAGAAACATGTCAGGGGCAGGGGCAGACTGACGATTTGGAAACTCGGGCACTGCCTGAGGGCCTGGGGTTAGTAGGGGGCCCCATGAGATGCCCCTGGTACCTTTTTCATAGGCTTTTTTAGGTGTGGTTTGAGTGTGGGTGAGGACACAGGGGCCCCATGATCCCCTATTGCCCAGGGGCCCCATGAGTTGTCAGTCCGCTCCTGGTCAGGGGCATGGCCTGGATAGAGTCTAGGCTTAGACTGCTTCCACTCATTACATGAGGGTTTTGTGTGATGTGCGGCTCTTGGGACTCCTTTATATTCTTAATTTAAATGACTTCTATGGAGCTAGGGTGAGCTGCTTTCCTATCTGCACTCCTAGTGATTGTCAGCATATAAGGACCTACTAGAGCCTGAAGCGGCACCATTAATTTCTTTGTATGGGTTCACTCTGAATGGGGGCACCTGATGTAAGGGGACACTCTGATGGGGGCACCTAATGTAAGGGGAACTCTGATGGCGGCAACTAATGTAAGGGGAACTCTGATGGGGGCACCTGATGTAAGGGGGCACTCTGATGGGGGAATCTGATATATTTTTGTCATACAAACTTTCTGACTCATAGCACAAACTTTAGATTTAGACCTCAACTGGAAGAAAATTTTAACTACCGGACCTCCTTGAAAATGTAATTCCTTAACCCATGCTATTTACTGTATATGTGTTTAGTTGTGTGTTTACCTCATTTTCTGAAGTTCTTGTTGAAATTCTCATAGTAACATTTTTTTTTTTTCCAGGATTGGTGAGTCATTGCCGTCACTTCTCCATCACTGTCCTTCTGTTGACTGGTATTCTTCTTGTGACATCCACCATGGTGCTGGCCATAATTTGTAAGTCACACTGTTTTCTCTTCTTAAATACCTGTGATTCTGCCCAGCCACCAAGGGCAGCCAGCAAATTATTTAGGGCCCCTTACACAGCTGTAGGCCTGGGCCCCCAAGGCCTGAATACCAGCATTCCCTAGGGCCCCAATCATTGGCCGTCTCACCAAATCCACCCACTGGCCATCCCACAAAGTGCTTCAGTGCACCCACTTTTATTTTAACACTCTTATAACTTAATATTTCCTCCATCCCAGGTCCACTGTCCAATATCCTCCTCTATCTTATCTCCTCCTCCAGTCTGATCTCCCCCATCCCACATCCTCCTCTTCCAGTCCTATCTCCTCCATCATATGTCCTGCTCCAATCCTATATCCTCCATCCCTCATCCTCCTCCAACAGTCCCATCTCCTCCTCCAGTCCCATCTTTTCCTCCTCCAGTCCCATCTCCTCCATCTCATGTCCTCCTTCATCTCATGTCCTCCTCCTTCTCCAGTCAAATCTCCTCCATACCATGTCTTCCTCTATCCTATGTCTCTCATACCATGTCCACCATCCCATGTCCTTCTCCTCCATCCCATGTCCACTGTCCAATATCCTCCTCTATCTTATCTCCTCCTCCAGTCTGATCTCCCCCATCCCACATCCTCCTCTTCCAGTCTCATCTTCCCCATCATATCTTTCACCCTCCTCCTCATGCTTTTATATACTGATCATAAACAATATACTGATCATATACAATATACAGATCCTATATACTTCTCATACATCCTCCTCCATCAGCTGCTCCTTATTAAATATCGGAGTGACTTTTTATTATCTCTGATGATACTTCTGATACACTGACAGCTCCCTATCCTGTAGATGAGTATATGGTGGGATCTGTGGACTTCCCTGTGATCTGTATACAGGGAAGAGATCTGCCTCCTCTCCCCTCCCTCCCCAGAAATGGGATTAGAATGCTGCAGTCACAGAGGATTAGATTGCTCAGAAATCAGTGGATTGCCCGGTTGCCACTGAATGTCTGAGCTGTTCTGTCTCCTCCAACCCTCCGTGGTCTATTTTAAGATGGATGGACACATTGGGCAGGGGTTGGGCCAGAACCGGACCATTAAATAACTGCCCGGGACAAGAGCAAGATTGAGGTCATGGTGAAGCCCGGAGCACTGAAAGTAGTGGATCTGTGTGTGCCACTGTGTGAATACCGAGAGCAATTACTGCAAGGTAAGAAGGCCCTGGTTGTGGCCGGGCCCTTCAGGATGCTCGGGCCCCCTACATGTGTATGGGTTGACCCCCCTAAAGGCAGCTCTGCAGCCACACTTTTGATTTGCATCCCTCAGCCACAGTGCATAGCCAAAAGGGTGACACCACTGTTTGCTGTGGCAGCCCTGCAGCTTCTTGCATCACCTTCCCCTAGAGCAATCATCTCATATTCTGGAGATACAGCACTTCAGAGAAAGATGGAGAAATGTATATCACTACTCCTCTCTTGGTGGTTGAGGATGACCCCCAATATGGTGTGGCAGGCTAGCACTAAACTTCTCAGGGTGGAATCCTTGGCTTTTATGTAAGTGAAATGAAAGTTGGGCACCAGTCACTTTTGTGCTTTATTTGCCCAGTAAATTCTGAATAGAAGGTTAGGGGTGCAGGATACTTCAAAAATATAAAGATATTTAAGGTCTTCTGCTAACAGTTATTATTGCCTTTGGTTCTTGTGAAAGTGGCCAACCAGATTAAATCTAGATATTCCTCTTTCTCTAAATGAATTCTAGGCCCTTGACCCTACGTGAGCAGTCACTGGTACCTTGCTTTCAAGCAGTAAATTCTTCTTGCAATGGCCACTGTCAGCAGCTTCTTCCAAACTCTTCAGGACATTCTCTTCCATATTTGATCAATTATGTCACCATGGAGACCCTGCCCCTTTGTTTTATATGTCAGCTGTCATCTGCCGGATCCGTCATTCGTGAGCTAGCAGTCTTTGAGAGAGCACTGTGTCAGTGGTCAGGGGTTTTTTCCTTTCAGTGGGCCAGTGGACATCATTCATCATAATTGATGTGGATCTGCATCATTGGATGTGATTGACAATGGATTTATATTGTGGGACTTTTCAAACACCGTGTGGGTTTTAATTTACTTTTCACCTTTTTTGTGAATGAGTAGGGGCAGTATGTACCACTTGCTCAATCACGTAGGGCTTGGCCAGTGTCTGGGGGCCCCTTATTGTTAATAAAGGTGATGGTTGTGGTGAAGATGCTGATGCCTTCATCGACATGTTGGCAAGGTTTCTTTGACAGAGGAATTGCCGTGGCAAGGTACCCCCCAATGTTGAGGGCATTTGGCCTGGTATGGTTCAGGAACCTTAGATAAGGGTCTTGTGTGGACCTTTGGGGGGACCCCGTGCTTTTTTCCCTTGATTTTTCCTCTTTAAAATCAATGCTAGATCTGGAGATTTGGATTAAGAATGTGGGAGGCCCAACACATTTTTGTGGAGGTTTTTGCATGGGGTTCCCCCTAAAATGCATACCAAAGCTGAAGGGCCTAGTATGAAATATAGGGAGGGGGGGAAACCACATGTTGGTAACTCATCCATAATCGGGATGGATAAATATTCAGAATTCATACCTTGTTACCTCACACATAGTTCTTGAGACAACTCAACTGTAGTAGACAGAGACAATTGATGAGCCGAGCTTGGGAACCATCCAAGAACTGAAACAAAGTTCAGGCTGGTTATAACCTAGCTGCAAAAATACAACTAAATTTGCAATAAATTTCCCCTCCCCCAGACAGAGGGACCAATAACTTACTTGCAGATAACAGAGGCAGGTTTGGGGATGGTGTGAGAGAATTTATAGATCATAATCTGC